>NC_079448.1:56337123-56362123 GCF_903798145.1 Danio aesculapii | reverse complement strand
TAAAAAGAGATCTGTGAGGGGTGAACACTAATGCTGAACACTGTTTCTAATCATAATAATTATTGTGCAAAGCACTTTACATATAAGCTTGAATGAATGATTGAACGATCTTCTCCTGCCTCTAGAAAGAGCTGGTAGTGTTATTGTGGCATCTGCCTAATGCTTTAAAGCAAACAGAGGAGTTATGTGCATCTGAGCTGCATCTGTGTATATCTGACCATGCTTGGCTGATTTATTTCTCTAAATATTGATTCTGCTTGCAGATTTCTGCTCCTCCGTCAGCCGTGGAGAGCACAAGCTGCATGTGTTTAGACCCTAAAACGGTTCAACTTTGCGTAGAAAGCTTCCTAAAAGTGAACGTAGGGCAGAAAATTTGGTTCATTTACTGATGATAATTCAATATGGTTCAATTAAGTCAATATTTAAGTCAAATATGTTAAATTAATTAACTTACAGCTGCAAACGTTCTCCCATCGAGTTTGTATTTTAAAGCTCACAACATGTACACTCCTTTTAATTATGATAATGTATAATCGTTTAATAATGAGTCAAAATTAAAGAGTTTTTCCTCAAAACAAGCTGAATAATCTGACAATGGGGCGAGCAGAATGATCCTGTTCTTGCTTTGATTTAAGATTATTTCACTTCCCCCATGGTCAGATTATTTGGCTTGTTTTAAGGTAAAACTCTCTTCATTTTGACTCATTATTTCTGAAAACAACACTATATTTATTGCTTGTCTATAAAATGCTTCTTGATTTTAAATTATGTGTAGATGTTTAGTATAGAAACAAGTCAGAAAAGGGTTTTTTGTGCCATGTGTGTGTCTTCTGCGTGGTTAAACTCCCCTCCTCTCTGTGACAACAGTTGACCCATTCAGTGTCCGCAATCTGGCTTCGGTTATTTTCACTGAGAAAACATCATTCATTCATGAGGAGGAGGAATTCCAGAGGGGGAACTCGACCACATGTGCAGTCAGACGCCATTGATTTAAAGGGCCAGTTCACCACAATTAACAATCATTTACTCATATGGTGTTTCATCTCTAGAACACAAAGCAAGATTGAAACGGCACGGTGGCCTCACAGCAAGAAGGTCTCTGGTTCGAGTCCCGGCTGGGTCAGTGTGTGTTTCTGTGTGGAGTTTGCATGTTCTCCCCGTGTTGGTGTGGGTTTCCTCCGGGTGCTCCGGTTTCCCCCCCAGTCCAAACACATGTGCTATAGGGGAATTGATGAACTGAATTGGCCGTTTAGTTTAGAGTTTAGAGATTTCTGTGGCATTAGTAGGACTCTTTGGATTACACACATTATGAAATCGAGATAAAAAAGAAAGTACTGTATGAGTAAAGATATATTAATCTAGTGAAACTCCAGCCTGATCTTACAAGGAAACGTAAGTATTTTACATTTTGTCACTTTATTGGCTAATTCGTACAAATTCATACGAGTTGAGTCGTACAAAAATGTACGATATTAAAAAGGAGGCGTGGCACCCAAACTCCGCCCCTAAACCCAACCGTCATTGGGTGATGAGTAAATCATACGAAATTGTATGTATTCGTACGAATTAGACACTAAATTAATAAGTTGCCAATTGCCGTGAGATTGCGGTGGAAACTCACCCAGCTCATGTTTGCCGGGGTTGTCTGAGATCTCCATCACGTACAGCTTCAGGCCCATGTGGCTCTTACCAATGCTGTAAATGCGTGTGATATCAGGACACATCTCGTTCACAGACTTCATCAGCTGTAAAACAAGTATACACTCGTCAGTTCTCATTCACTACACACTAAACTTAGTTTGTCTGAATGCTGAAGTGTTTCAGAGAAATGTAAAGCAGCACAATAGTTTTTAACCCTGATAATAATAATCTTGATCATCAGGATGCACATTTTCATTATAGATTTATAAATGGTTTATTGCTGATTTATCTCTAAACCTAACTATTATTGTTTTTAAATGTAGAGAATAAAGAAAAACATGACAGATCATTTATAGAATTATGATTAATTATAATTAATTATGAACTGCATCTTTACAAATACAATCATGACTCACTCATTAACACTTATAAATTAATGTATAATGTGTTATAGACATGTGCATTGAAAATGAAATGCATTACTAGTAATTAACAACACTATTATAAATGTATCTACATGTAATACTGTCATTGTAAAACAGTATAATCTTTGTTGTGTTTCTGTTTATAGATCGATTATAAGTAAGTCTAAGCCTGAGCTTCATAGAAAGCATTACCAAACGTTGCTTGTGTGTCTGTTTTCTGTGTGTGTACAGTATAAGTGTGGTTTCATTACCTGCTTCTAGTGTTGTGTTAATAGACACTGTTGCGTAATATTGGTCAGGCTGACCACAAGTGACCCTCAGCAGAGCTCACACACCGATGTGAACGCTGGAGAAATGTGTGTTTTCTAGAAGACCTTCTTCATGTGGTCTGACTGTCTGTGTGTGTCTGCGGTTTACTACTTACTTGCAGAAAATGCTACACTGCAAGTTTGTTTGTCTTATTTCTAGGCCACATATCTAAAACTTCTTAAATCATAAAGCATTTTCTAGATGAGCAAAACATGTTGTGTTGTTTTAAGAAATAAAATGCCAAAATGAAGTGAGTTTTTCCTTAAAGCAAGCTAAATAATCTGCTAATGGGGTGAGCAGAATGATCTTGTTTTTCCTTTTGACATAATATTTTGCTTCCCCCATTGGGAGATTATTAGCGCCTCTCTAGAGATTGTGCAGCGCCATTTATGTGATCCAAGTCCTGTGCAGAGATGATGCCAACCATCGAGAAAGTCTAGAGGTCTCCATAACCTTGGACCAGGATGTATCCTGAACAGTTCCTCTGTCAGTGGAGTGGAGAGCGTGAGACTGATTCCTGCAGACCCCAGTGACAGACAAGTCTCCTCCGCATTGAGCCTGTGGATCAGCCTGTACACTCGCTGGTGGTCTACTCAAACCTGCAGCATCTCCAAGTTGGATGTCCAGCGATCTCCAGCCTCCGATGCCTAGACTGCAGCCCTGCACAAGATGTTTGGCCATAGGAGAAAGTGTCGTGCCCAACTAAGCCTGGTTTCTCTTCAGGTTTCTCTCCTTCACTTTGGTCAATTGGTGAAGTTTGTTCATCCACTGTCACCACTAGCTTGCTTGGTTTGGTGCTTGTGGAGCTGCACATGGATGGATTTGCTCTTCAGTGTTTGGACTTTCAGCAGTGAAGATTAAACCACACTGAACTTCAGCTCTGAACACTGGACTGACACTGCTTCAGTTTACTAGAACTTCTGTATTCAGCTGCTGCCACACACTCTACACTGTTGGAGCGCTGGAGAAATGAAGATGTATTTAATTATTTTGTTGTTATTTTAAGGGAAAACTCTCTTCATTTTGACTCATTATTTCTGAAAACAACAGCACATGTTTTGCTCGTCTAGAAAATGCTTTGATTTTAGAATGTGTTGATATTTGGACTAGAAACAAGACAAAACTCATTCATTCATTCATTCATTCATTTTCTTTTCGGCTTAGTCCGTTTATTAATCTGGGGTTTCCACAGCGGAATGAACCGCCAACTTATCCAGCACATGTTTTACGCAGCGGATACCCTTCCAGCTGCAACCCAACAGTGGGAAAAAGACAGAAACTCTGAGTAAGAAAAGTATTTTTGTAGTGTATACTTTACTTTAGACTGTATCAAGCCTAATATGTGACCCTGGAGCATAAAAAGTCTTATATTTTACAGGAATCTAAATGATAGATTTGTATTTTATGCCAAAAATCGTTTAAGTATTAAATAAAGCAGTAATAAAACTCTGCACATGGATATGCGGGGTACAGAACACGTCACAGCTTTCCTTAAGTGTGCAACATCAGAGGCCACAAAAAGTGCAAAGTGCAAAATAAGCAGAAATCTCTTCCTCAATAATACTAAATACTAATAATACTGGCCAGCGGAGAAATTAAAATGGTCGTGCCCAACTGAGCCTGGTTTCTCTCAAGGTTTTTTCTTCACTTTTGCCAATTAGTGACGTTTTTTTCCCTCTCCGCTGTCGCCACTGGCTTGCATGGTTCAGGATCTGTAGAGCTGTGCATCGATGGATTTACTCTTCAGTGTTTGGACTCTCAGTAGTGATTATTAAACCACACTGAACTGAGCTCAACTGAACTGAACTGAACTACACTGTTTCAATTTACTATGATTTTCTATGTGAAGCTGCTTGGACAATCTACAGTGTAAAAGCGCTATACAAATAAAGGTGAATTGAAAAAAATTGAATTAAATGAAGATCATGTTTACATCATTACACATCACAACATATCAAAACCTTTTGTTAAGTAATATGCATTGCTAAGAACTTGTTTTTCTAAATATTAAAATGTTTTTACTCCCTGAGAAATATTATCAACTTCTAACTAACCGTACGTCAGTAGAAAGCTCATTTATTTTGCATTCAGATGATGCCTAAATCTCAATTTCCAAAAGTAGACTGTTATTTCGCATACATTTCCTTCTTTATGGCCAACCTGTTAGTGGGTTGCACAATTTCAGGATGACTTCACTGTAAAAACATTAAATAAAACACAGATTATTGTAGTATTTTCATTTTGTTTTTGGCTTTTTGTTTAATTCACTCTGTTAATTGGAATTGTTTGTTATTTTGGTGAATTTTACTTGCAGTTTTATCTAATAAAACCTAGATAAGAAAGCAGCATCAGACGAGTCTTCCTCACCTTCCTCATCTCTTTGTAGTTGTGATGTCTGAAGTCCAGCTTGTCTTGAGTGCCGTCCTCTGATTGCCATGGGTAGATATTGTTTGGATCTTAAATAAAACAAAACAATGAACAATTCAAGAATATTGCTGTGGCCAGATTTGATTTATCCTAGTATTTTGTTATCAGTGGTGTAGTCCTAAAAAAAGGTGGTGTACTATTACACCGACCCAAATTTTAAATGAAAGTAGGCAATGAAACGACGAAAGTCAATGTTTCTTTAATTCATTAGCTATATATTATATATATAAGCTAGCCTTGGCAATTGGCTGTATGTATACAGTATGTAGCTTATATAATCATTTTTATATTGAAAAAAAGAGTCAATCAAGATAGTTACAACAATTTAGTTCACTTTTATTTAAGTTAACTCAATAGGGCCTGTGCATAAATGAAAAGACAGCTTTTTAACTTACTTTCTTTACTGGCTTATTACTTTACATTTAATAGGTTCCTTTAAACATCAGTCAGCCATTATTTTTGATTGTCACATTCGTGCATGTTTTAAACCAAACTATTAGGAGTCTGTCTTCTGTTGTCGCTATTATATTCTAGTAGTTTCCCTTTTAAATCGCATATTGTTACACGATTTATGAGTAGTCTTTGCCTCATCGTTTTTAGTTATATATATTTATATAGTGTCTTTCCCTGTAGCGGTAGGCACGATTAGGACAAATGTGAAATACTGTTGTACAGGGGTGATTTTAGGATTTTCATTTTAAGGCGGATCAGGAACAGATCATTGTGGGGTAAACAAAGTAAAATGTACATACATTTACACACATATAGATTTTTAAGTAAGAATTAAAAATAATACACTAAAATTAGGGAAGTTTATTCAGAAAAATAAGTGAGTATACCGAGGGTGTTTGCAATTATTGATCCTCAGAAGTGGTAATACCCAAACAGCTCATGGAAAAAAGTAAGCACACTGAGTATATGTGCGAATAGCAAGGACTACACCACTGGTTGTTATTGTTTACTTTTGTATTAATCATATTAATATATGTGAATCATGCTTTGTTTTCTTAATGGCTGTGATCATCATGACATGTAAAAGAAAGTCTGTGAGATTAACAGTTTACAAAGTGTAGGATATTGCATAAAAATGCCAATAGATTAAATTCAAAGAGGTGAGATCATAAAATGGGTAATAAAAATATATGCATTTAGTTGAGGCAAAATATAGGTGTTGAACCTTCCTTAAAACACATCACTGAGATCATGTGACTTCAACACATGATGTGTTTAGCTAACTAACGACAGCAGTCTTTTGAAAAGACGTTGCTTTATTTGCAAGCTATATTTTCACAGAAGTTAAACTCCCACTTTTTAAATAGAACCAGTGCACTGAAGTGTGTGTGTATGTGTGTATGTGTGTGTGTGTGGTACCTGCTAGCTCGCAGCCCATGATTTCGGCTCTCAGACAGATGGTGCCGTTCTTGAACCAGCTCTGCGGGTTAATGCGGATGTATTGTGCCACCGCCGGCTCGGGCAGAACCGCTAACACTGGAGTTTCACTGTCTGTGTTTCCCTCAAACACCTGTTAGCATACAACACCACTTTAGCACACGGAGCCTATAGGGTATGTGCACAGCTAGTGTGTTTTAGCCACCAATAAACGTCCAGTAAAAGGTTCATGTTAGGGCGGCTCTATTATGGGAGAATACACAATCATGATTATTTAAAACAATATATTTATACAGTTGAAGTCAGAGTTATTTGGCTTCTGGTGAATTTTCCTTTTCCAAATATTTCCCAGATGATGTTTCTCAGATTCAGGAATTTCTCACAGTATTTCCTCTAATATTTGTTCTTCTGGAGAAAGTCTTATTTGTTTTATTTCAGCTAGAATAAAGCAGTTTTTAATAGTTTTAAAGCCATTTTAAGGTCAATATTATTAGCCCCTTCAGCAATATTAGTGTTGGATTGTCTCCAGAATAAACCACTGTTATACAATGACTTGCCTAATTACCCTAACTTTACCCTAATTACCCTAGTAAAGCCTTTAAATGTCCCTTTAAGCTGAATACTAGTGTCTTGAAGAATATCTAGTCTAATATTATGTGCTGTCATCATGGCAAAGATAAAATACATCAGTTATTAGAGATGAGTTATTAACACTATTATGATTAGAAATGTGTTGGAGAAAATGTTCTTTTAGTTTAACAGAAACTGGGAAAAATATACAGTAGGGCTAATAATTCAAGAGGGCTAATAACTCTGACTTTATCTGTGTGTATATGTATGTATATATATATATATATATATATATATATATATATATATATATATATATATATATATATATATATATATATATATATATATATATATATATATATTATATATATATTATATTATATTATATATTTATTATATATTTATTTTTTTCTTAGTTAATGAAGGTAATAAAGAGTCAACATACCGCCTCTTGTGTCCCGTTCATGCACGGCTTCCATTTAATGGTGTCATTGCTGACCTGAACCTTGAAGCTTTCCACATAGTCCAAGCTACAGAATAAAAGTCACACATTGTAAATGCTGAAATGCACAGTATATTAAAACCAAATATATTCTGCTCCTCATTTAATAAATAAATACAATTTCATAAAACACCAAACCATTCAAAATACATGTTTATAAAAATATACACTTATTTAACTTACTTTACATGCCAGTGTGCACATAACAGCTGCACATATAACATTGTATATAGTAATATACCTGCGCATACACTAGTCAATTTGCATATTTGCACTCACTACTTACTTCTTTTTTTTTTATATATATATTTCTGATCTGTTTATTGTCCTGTCTCTGTTATCCTGTTGCACTGTAGAAGCTCTGTCACCAAAACAAATTCCTTGTATGTGTGAACACACCTGGCAATAAAGCTCTTTCTGATTCTGATTCAAAGGATTGTAGTTAAAAAATGGTCAAGAAATTCTATAAACTAATACTTTTCTTTTTTATAGGATGCTTTAAACTGTTCAAAAGTGATGATAAAGACATTTATAATGTCACAAAAGACTATTCACAGCCATCTATTAAGATAAAATATTTATTTCAGATAAATGCTATTCTTCAGAATCTTTTATTCATCAAAGAAAGCTGTTTGCAACACAATGCTAATACTACTACTACTAATAATAATAAAATGATATTTGAGCAGCAAATCTGAATATTATAATGAGGATCATGTGACTGGAGTAATAAGCAAAAACAAATTCAGCTTTCAAATCAAAGGATTAAATTATGTTTTAAATATATATTCAAATGGGGTGGCGTGGTGGCCCAGTGAGTAGCATGATCGCCTCACAGCAAGAAGGTCGCTGGTTCGAGTCCCGGCTGGATCAGTTGGTGTGTCTGTGTGGAGTTTGCATGTTCTCCCCGTGTTGGTGTGGGTTTCCTCTGAGTGCTCTGGTTTCCCCCACAGTCCAAACACATGCGCTATAGGGGAACTGATCAACTAAACTGGCCGTAGTGTATGAGTGTGTGTGTGTGTGTGTGTCAATGAGTGTGTATGGGTGTTTCCCAGTACTGGGTTGCATCTGCAAGGGCATCCGCTGTGTAAAACATATGCTGGAATAGTTGGCGGTTCATTCTGCTGTGGCGACCCCTGATTAATAAAGGGACAGAGCCGAAGGAAAATGAATGAATTAATATATATTTAAATTAAAATTTTAAATGGTAAAAATATTTCAAATTTTGCTGCATGTTTAAACATTTATAAAAACATTCAAGAGTAATATACTGATTTCTGAAGGATCATGAAGACTAAAGACTGATTTATTGATGCAGAAAATTAATAATAATAAAAATAATAATAAAAATTAAACAATCAAGATTTGTGGAGAATTAAACATGCTCTTTATAAAACATTAAAAGTCTTACTGCTCTAAAATCTATGATTGATTGCAGTATCCTCATACATTACATTTTAATATCTTCAAAAAGAAAACCGGTATTATTTTATATAGTAAAAGTACAGATTTTGCTGTACTTTGGTTTATTAAATAAATACAGTCTTGGTGAGAATAAGATATATATAAAAAAGGCTCTGTAGAAAACATGAAATATACTACTCCTCTAAAGCGTCTGAGTGTTAGTGTATAGTGAACCGCCGTACCTCCATATAGAGCTGCGTCCCTGCAGAATGACGGCTGTGAATCGAGTCAGTTTCTGGGCATGGATCTGTAGCCACTGCTGCTGGTCTTCATACTGCGCACACCAGCCTCCGTCATAGATATCTCCATCCTCCACGCCAGACTGCACATACAAACACAGTCATGAGCATATGACAGACAATATAATCATCATTATGATACTATATTGATGAGATCCTTTTAAAGGATTTAGTCGATCAGAAATACAGCACGATCAGTCGAATATTATTACAGCTTAATAATAGCTGAATATTTAGTCAATTGTAGTTTATTGCTGTGATGTAAAGCTGAATTTACAGTGGTCACTCTGGAGGAAAGCCCTTCAAATGGATTAGGGTGTCGGGATGTGCCCTTTCCAATGGAACACAGTGCATATTAGATGTATTCATTCATTCATTCATTCGAGTGGTGAAGTACATGCTGATAATTTTTTCTGTGTGGAGTTTGCATGTTCCCCCCGTGTTGGTGTGGGTTTCCTCTGGGTGCTCCGGTTTCCCCACAGTCCAAACACATGCGCTATAGGGGAATTGATCAACTAAATTGGCAGTAGTGTATGAGTGTTTGTGAGTGTGTGTGTGAGAGAATGAGCATGTATGGGTGTTTCCCAGTACTGGGTTGCAGCTAGAAGGGCATCCGCTGTGTAAATCATATGCTGGAATAGTTGGCGGTTCATTACGCTGTGGCGACCCCTGATGAATAAAGGCTTTATTAGCTGTGTGCATCACCTGTATGTTGAGTCGGCCCCTGTGCGGCCCCAGACCCCTGCGCAGGTATGAAGAGGCCTGAATCTGCGAGTCTTTGACTTTCAGAGACTCCAAACCCAAAGGAGGACACTCTGAGGAGCAAAGAGAGGACAGTAAAGGGGTGCTACAATGCTCTTTCATGCACACAGGGTTATTTACATTCATAAAAGGTCTCGTGAAGTGCTTTAAAATGTGCAGTTTTATTGGATGTTTGACGTAATCTCAATAGAAACATGAATAGAGGGTGGGGCATAGTGTAGCTCCTCCCCTTTTACATTCATTCATTCATTCATTTCTTGTCGGCTTAGTCCCTTACTTAATCAGGGGTAGCCACAGCGGAATGAACCGCCAACTTATCCAGCATATGTTTTACACAGTGGATATCCTTCCAGCTGCAACCCATCACTGGGAAACACCCATACACACTCATTCACACAAACACTATGCACAATTTTAGCTTACCCAATTCCCCTATAGCGCATGTGTTTGGACTGTGGGGGAAACCGGAGCACCTGGAGGAAACCCACACCAACACGGTGAGAACATGCAAACTCCACACAGAAACACCAACTGACCCTGCTGGGACTTGAACCAGCAACTTTCTTGCGGTGATTGTGCTTCCCACTGCGGCACCGCATCACCCCTTCTCTTTTACAAAAACAGCTCTGCCAATGATCAAGCGCATCAAATGAGAAGGGGGTGGGGCATGTCAGATACTAGAGAGCATTTGATTGGTCAGAAGATTTAACGTGAAACTGAAGTATGAGATGACGTGAATAAAACTGTTGATCCAATGACAGTAGGTGGAAGTGACAACCTACATGCTTTACATGCTTATATTACCTTCTAAATGTGAATTTTGACTCTGTTTTGAAGCACACTGGCTTACAGATATCCTAAAAACAAACAATAATAATACAAACATCTAAAAAACGTTATTTTAATTTGACGGGACCTTTAAAGAGTTGGAATCTCGTGTTTAAACACTGAATATATATGAAAATATATATTTGGACAAGACACAGAGGCTGTTTCTCAGTGCGTTCTCAAGCGATCTTGTGCTCTTATCATAATCAACTACCAAAGTTCAGTTCCAATGAAAGAAACCACAAGAAGATGACAGAACTCGCATGCGTTCCTGATATTAAGGATGCATCGAATACAGATTGTGTCACAAAAAGACTTGTGTGACCCTTGTGTGCCGTTGGGTCGTTTGGGCTGATTTTAAGTGTTAATTTAGCCTCATCTTTCTCTGTGTTTCAGCAAATGTGATGATTTCTGCTGACTAATCTTATCCTGACACATATTTTGCTAAAATGCTTTGGAAGTTTTCATAAACTCATTAACACACTAGTCCAATTGACTCCGCTTTGGTAAGGTTGGTGCTGTTTTTGCTCCATTGACTTCCATTATAATCACATTTATTGATTGATGGCTATCACAGCAGATAATCATGCATTACTGACTGCTGCTGGTTTAATTAGGTAAAAGTAATAATTTTTTACAAAATTCTAATAAAAATGTGATTATAATGGAAGTCAATGGAGCAAAAACAGCACCAACATCACCAAAGGGGAGTCAATCTGACACAAGGGTTAAATCTTTCTCTCCAGAAGTCCTGTGAAAGTGCTCAGGCTTTGGCTTATCTGAGTCAGGCTGATGGTCTGCTCTGTCAGCGTTTCCCAGTTATTCATCTGAGCGAGGCCTGATTTTCCAGCTCATGTTCAGACATCTGGATTAACTCCTGCTGCTGGGCTCGTCTTTATGAGGTGTGTGTTTGAGGTGTCATTGTGTTTGATGCACAACTTGAACAACCACTGAGAAAATCACATGGCAATCCTGCTCACTTGTGTGTGGAGTTTCATTCAACGATTGATTTATTCATTCATTCATTCATTTTCCTTCAGCTTAGTCCCTTATTAATCAGGAGTCACCACAGCGGAATGAACCACCAACTATTCCAGCATATGTTTTACACAGCGGATGTCCTTCCAGCTGCAACCCAGCACTGGAAAACATCCATACACACTCATTCACTCACACACACACACACACACACACACTCACACACTACGCCAATTTAGTTGATCAGTTCCCCTATACCGCATGTGTTTGGACTGTGGGGGAAACCGGAGCACCCGGAGGAAACCCACACCAACACGGGGAGAACATGCAAACTCCACACAGAAACACCAACTGACCCAGCTGAGACTCGAACCAGTGACCTTCTTTCTGTGAGGCCACAGTGCTAACCACTGAGCCACCGTGCCGCCCTATTGATTTATTTAAAGTGTTTTTTTTCTTCAGCTGTAGTTTGATCAGTCCTGCAGATGTTTAGTGCATGTCTTTATTCTCGTCTGCTTGCTATAAGATGTGAGATTTGCCCATTACTCTGACCACAGCATTCCTGCAGTGTTTAATCAATGGAAAATCCAGCTTCAGCTTCTGTGGTTTGTGTGTTTAGTGGAGAAACTCTTCCCGAATGACCCAGTTGGCTTTTAGATCAGGAAGAGGAATATTAGTCTGAATATTGAGAGAATTATGTAACATCCATGTTCATGAACTGTAATCTTAGAGTTATTTTAAAGAGATGATAAATAAATGCATGCATGTTTTTATAAATGTATGAAGTATTAACTGGGAAATGTTTACTTTATATTAAAATGAACGTTATTTATCAGTTACATTCAAGACTTTTTTGCTTTTATTCTGTTGAACACAAAGGAAGATATTTTGAAGAATGCTGTATATAATATATGTGTAAATGATTGTTCATATTTAGTTCATGTTAGTAAATAGATCAGCTGACTCAGCGTTACTTTAAAGTGATTTCTCCTCACCGAATGCTGGTGGTTCTGTGCTCTCTCTGCTGCTCCAGACTCTCCTCTCCACCGTTTTGTCGATGCTTTCACTCAGGTCCTCTGTGCTGAAGCTCACTGTGGATGTTCTGGGGGGTTTGGATGTAGAGGAAACCGTGGATCTGCTGGTTTCAGTGGGTTTGGAAGTTTTTCTGCTGGTTTCAGTCGGTTTGAGGGGTTTTCTGTTGGCTTCAGTGGGTTTGGGAGGGTTCCGTGTGGTATTCAGAGCTCTGGATGAAGTTTCAGTGGGTTTGGGGGGGTTTCTGTTGGTTTCAGTGGGTTTGGGAGTATTTCTGCTGGTTTCAGTGGGTTTGGGGTTTTTTCCTGTGGGTTTCAGAGCCCTGGATGAGGTTTCAGTGGGTTTGGGGGGTTTTCTGCTGGTTTCAGTGGGTTTGGGAGTATTTCTGCTGGTTTCAGTGGGTTTGGGAGTATTTCTGCTGGTTTCAGTTGGTTTGGGGGGTTTTCTGCTGGTTTCAGTGGATTTGGGGGGTTTTCCTGTGGGTTTCAGAGCTCTGGGTGAGGTTTCAGTGGGTTTGGGGGGTTTTCTGCTGGTTTCAGTGGGTTTGGGGTGTTTTCCTGTGGGTTTCAGACCTCTGGATGACGTTTCAATGGGTTTGATAGTCAGCGTTTTTACACCTTGAACAAAGTAAAATTAAGCAATTTTAAAGCACTTTCCAGGTGCATTATCATATTATTGTACATTATAGTGTATTATAGGATAGCATAGCGTATTATTGTCTAGTATAACAATGTAAAGTATAGTATAGTATAGTATAGTATAGCATACCATAGTATGGTATAGTATAGTTTATCATGGTATAGTATAGTATGGCATAGCATATTACAGTATAGGATAGCATTTTATAGTATAGTATAGTACAGTATACTATTGTGTAGCATAACATTATAGTGTAGTATAGAATAGTACAATATGGCATATTATAGTATAGAATTTTTAGTATAGTATACAGCATAGCATATTATTATATAGTGTAGTATAGAGCATAGCATATTATTATATAGTATAGCATTTTATATTATAGTACAGTATAGTATTGTGTAGCATTAAATTATAGTATAGTATAGCATAATATAGTATAACATTTTATAGTATAGTATATAGCATAGCATATTATTGTATAGCATTATATTTTATAGTATAGTATAGTATAGTATAGTATAGTATAGTATAGTATAGTGTAGTATAGTACAGTATACTATTGTGTAGCAAAACATTATAGTGTAGTATAGAATAGTACATTATAGCATATTATAGTATAGCATTATTTAGTATATACAGCATAGCATATTATTATATACTATAGCATTTTATAGTGTAGTATAGTAAAGTATACTATTGTGTAGCATAACATTATAGTGTAGTATAGAATAGTACAATATAGTATATTATAGTATAGCACTTTTTGTATATACAGCATAGCATATTATTATATAGTGTAGTATACAGCATAGCATATTATTATATAGTATAGCATTTTATAGTATAGTACAGTATAGAATTGTGTAGCATAAAATAATAGTTTAGTAAAGCATAACATAGTATAGCATTTTATAGTATAGTATAGTATAGTATAGTATAGTATAGTATAGTATAGTATAGTATAGTATAGCATTTTATAGTATAGTATAGAATAGTATAGCATTTTATAGCATTTTATAGTATAGTATAGTACAGTACAGTACAGTACAGTACAGTACAGTATAGTATAGTATAGCATCTTATAGTATAGTATAGTATAGTATAGTATAGTATAGTATAGTATAGTATAGTACAGTATAGTATAGTATAGTACAGTACAGTATACTATTGTGTAACATAACATTATATTATAGTACAGTATAGTATAGTGTAGTACAGTACAGTACAATATAGCGTATTATAGTATAGCATTTTATAGTATAGTATAGTACAGTATAGTATTGTGTAGCATAAAATTATAGTATAGTATAGCATAATAGAGTATAGCATTTTATAGTATAGTATATAGCATAGTATAGTGTAGCATTTTATCGTATAGCATAGTACAGTATAGTATTGTGTAGCATAACATATATAGTATAGCTTAGTTTAGCATAGTATAGTACTGTATAGCATATTATAGTATAACAATTTATGGTATAGCATTTTATAGTATTGTACTATATAGTATTGTGTAGCATAAAATTATAGTATAGTACTGTAGAGCACATTACTGTATAGCATTTTATAGAAGAGTATATAGCACAGCATATTATAGTCTAGTATAGCATTTTATAGTATACCGTATAGCATAGTATAGTACAGCATTTTATAGTGTAGTATAGTACAGTATATTGTGTAGCATAACATAGTATATTACAGTACAATATAGCATATTATAGTATAATACAGTGTAGTATAGCATGTTATAGTATAGAATATTATAGTATTGTATAGAATTTTATAGTAGTGTAGTATCCAATAGTGCAGTTTAGCATATTATAGTATAGTATAGTGTGTTATAAAATAATATAGTATAGTGCAGTATAGTATAGTGCAGTATAATATAGTATGGTATAGTATAGTATAGTGTGTTATAAAATAATATAGTAAAGTGCAGTATAGTATAGTGCAGTATAGTATAGTATAGTATAGTATAGTATAGTATAGTATAGTATAGTATAGTATAGTGTGTTATAAAATAATATAGTATAGTGCAGTATAGTATAGTGCAGTATAGTATAGTATAGTATAGTATAGTATAGTATAGTATAGTATAGTATAGTATAGTATATTGTGTTATAAAATAATATAGTATAGTGCAGTATAGTATAGTATAGTGTGTTATAAAATAATATAGTATAGTGCAGTATAGTATAGTATAGTATAGTATAGTATAGTATAGTATAGTATAGTATAGTATATAGAATTATCAAAGGAAAAGTTTTGATGGCATATTTACCCCAAGTCTAAGATGGAAATACTGTCATATACTCTCTTAAAAGATCGACTTATTTAATCTTAAATGCTCATGTATTTACATTTTTACGCGTGTACATTAAAAAAGCATTTTCAATTATTTCCAGCAGCAGCTGTGTACATACCATGTGTGTTCCTGTGTAGTCTGCTGTGTTCCTGAGCTCTGCTTCTGCTGGTGTTGTAGTCTGCAGTAGCTGTGGTGGATTCTCCAGTGTGTCTAATGCTGGTTCTGCCGGGAGAAAGAACTCCACCAGTAAACCTCACACCTCTGCTTCTGCTGGTGTTAGAGAGTCTGTCTGCGGTTTCTCCATCACTGATGAGCCCTCCAGTGTTAGTTGTGCTCAGTCCTCCAGATAAAACTACAGTAAGAGTCAACAGAGACAGAAGAGAAGCCGTCGCTGCCATCGTGTCGAGGCTCTTCTGTGAGGCAGATTCTGAAGCCCGTAATGATGCAAAAAACCGCGACAGGACATTACTGTACAGCAGATTAATGCATTAATACATGTAAATCCTCATTTAAATGTCTATTAATGTGAGATATACACTATATACTTTAAAAACAGAACATTATACAGAATTACCGCTGTTATTTATGTTTTGTGTACTTTATAAATGTTGTGTTCTCGTACCGCTATAAATGAGTGCAGAGCGCCATCTAGCGGCGATCAGTGTTTCTGTCGGAAATGACACTACCTTACAGATGGAGCAGAGTATTACAGCAGAACTCATTTACTTCTCATTTATATGCATATTAATGTAAGATATACACTATATACTTTAAAACAGAAGATTTTACATTATTACCGCTGTTACTTGTGGTATTTTGTACTTTATACCAAACATGTTGTGCTCTTGCACCGCTATTAAGTGCCATCTAGCGGCGGTCAGTGATACAACACCTATTCAGACCTATTACATATTTTATAATATACGTTTTTATATTACACCTTATGAAGCACATACTCTGCATGATCTTATTCTACATACATAATCCTACCTAATACCTAATCAACTACTTGAATAACTATTAATTAGCAGCAAAGTATGAGTTTATTGAGACTAAACTTAGAGTTAATGCTGATTAATAGCTAGAATTGTCCTTTAAATAAATAAGAACACACATTCACTTCTCATTTATACGTATATTACTATAAGATATACATTATGTACTTTAAAACTAGAAGATTTTACATGATTACCGCTGTTACTTGTGGTATTTTGCACATTATACATGTTGTGTTCTTGTACCGCTATTAATGAGTGCAGAGCGCCATCTAGCGGCGAACAGTGTCACAACACGTATTCAGTCATATTGAGTAATTTAAAATATAAGCTTTTATATTACTTATAAAGCACATATTCTGCCTGATCCACATCACTAATCATGCCTAATACCTAAATAACTACTTTAATAACCGATAAGCACCAAATCGTGAGTTTACTGAGCCAAAACTGAGAGTTATTGTTTATTAATAGCGAGAATTGTACCTTAAAATATAAGAAAACACAGTAACTTGTCATTTAAATGCGTATTAATGTAAGTTATAGACTATATACTTTGGAAATAGAGCTTTTTACGTTATTACAGCTGTTACTTGTAGTATTTTTTATACTTTTAAATGTTTTCTTGTACTGCTGTTAATGAGTGCAGAGCGCCATCTAGCGGCGAACAGTGATACAACACGTTTTCAGACTCGGTTATGATGACTTATAAATGCACATATTCGGTAGTAGTTATTGAACTACTACTTTAATAACTGTTAATAAGCAGCAAATTATGAATTTATTAATGCAAAATTCAGAGTTAATGGTTTATTAATAGCAAGACTTGTACCTAAAAATATAAAGTATGACTGAAAATTATTATATTAATAATAATAATAATACATTCATTTTCCTTCGACTTAGTCCCTTTATTAATCAGGGGTTGCCACATAGGAATGAACCGCCAACTTATCCAGCATATGTTTTATGCAACGGATGCCCTTCCAGCTGCAACCCAGTACTGGGATACACCCATACACACTCATTCACCCACATACACTACGACCAATTTAGTTGATCAATTCCCCTATAGCGCATGTGTTTGGACTGTGGGGGAAACCGGAGCACCCGGAGGAAACCCACACCAACACGGGGAGAACATGCAAACTCCACACAGAAACACCAACTAACCCAGCCGGGACTCGAACCAGCGACCTCGTTGCTGTGAAGCCACAATAATATATATTAATAATTATATTAATAGCAAGTGCAAATAGCATAAAGAACATATAAAGAAGAACACTTGTTTAAGGACCTAATAACTAGTGGTTTATTATCTGCCTATTATTAAGATATCAACTGTATATTAGCACTTATAAAGCACATATTCTGCATCATGCATGATCTTAATATGCAGCGTCAATCCAAACTCAAAACATCCCAATATAAAGACAAGTAATGAGCTCAAATGTCCACTAGATGGAGCCAGAACACCGTGAATGATTTCACATCTGACGCTGAGACTCAGATATGCTGAAATATCCTTTATTATTATTCATATCTATAAGAGATGCCCAGTGCTGATCAGCTATAATGAGGTGTATGTTGTAGTGGAGCTGTAGGTGATCTCTGCGCTTGATGTTTAGTTCATTATTAATGCTGCAGCGCTTCAGTAAACTTCAGACAACAACAGCAGAACATCTGAAACAGGCCAACACCACTGCAGTTCATCAGCACAGGCTGTCTATTATTGAAGAGAGTGTGTGTGTGTGTGTGTGTGTGTGTGTGTGTGTGTGTGTGTGTGTGTGTGTGTTCAGTATGTTCCTCATATTAATATTTCAGGCTGTCTTTGACATTGTAGATGAATTGAGTGTCATTCTGAGCTGAACTGTAATGTGTTTGTGTGTGTGTGTGTGTGTGTGTGTACACCACAGCTCATGGAGACATCCCATTATTGACAGAGACACACACTCACACTCACTCATATACACACACAGATTCATGCAAACACACACACACACACAAACACTTGCACACATTCTCTCATGCTCACTTACTCATGTACACACACACACACTCACACACATTCATGCAAACACACACATTCATGCACAATCACACACAGACACCCACTTGCATACATTCTCTCACACTTACTCATTCACGCACACACACTGACTTAAACACACTTGCACAATCATTTTCAACAAACACACACACATACGCATTCATTCATTCACACACGCATACACACATACACTTGCAAACTCACACTGACACACACACACATACACACACACACACACACTCTCAAATACACTTTCACACACACACTCTCTCTCTCTCTCACACACACAAATGTGCACTCCAATACACACACACACTCATGCGCACTTTCACACTCTTTTATGCACACACACCCTTATGCAATCACACACACACACTCACTCTCTCACAAACATGCACACACACATGCATAAACACACACACACACACACACATACATACACATAGAGACACACATGTGCACAAAAACATACGTAAACACATGTACACACACGTTTACACACATATACACACACACATGCACACACACTCATACACACACTGAAACAGCGAGCGGGTTCTGGATTTGTGTGTGTGTGTGAGTGTTAGGTCTATGAAGCGTTGACGTTTCTCACAGGTGAACTACAGGAGCTGACAGACTGAACACACACACACGTACATGCAAACTCTGTATGCTTTAACACATATGCCAGAGAGCGAGAGTGTGTGTGTGTGTGTGTGTGTGTGTGTGTGTGTGTGTCTTGTGTGATAGCTGATCAGAGTTTGGTTCTGCTGATCCAGCATCAGAACACAGTGTTCTGGAAGCAGTTGTACACACACACACACACACACACACACACTCTTCAGCAAGCATGTTTATTGGTCCCGGTGGGCCGCTAACACAGAGTCGCTGTTGAGATTATAGCTCTATAAACTGAGTTACTAATTACTCTTCAACTGTACAGATCAATTAAACATCACCTTACTGTTTATATCTGATTATTCAGCACACACACACACACACACACACACACACACACAAGGCAAACAATTCAATTGCATTCCTCTTCATTTCTCCAGCGCTTCTCCAGTGTAGAGTGTGTGGCAGCAGCTGAACACAGAAGTTCTGGTCAACTGAAGCGGTGTCAGTCCAGTGTTCAGAGCTGAAGTTCAGTTCAGTATCGGTATAAGATTCTGACGGTATGATAACCTTCTGTCTCGCTACAATCCAACTCGCTCTTTAAGATCGCAAAACTCCTAGAAAAAGCAAAGCTACCTAGAATAGCAGAGTCCACTAAAGGAGGTCGAGCCTTCTCATTTATAGCTCCTAAACTCTGGAATAGCCTTCCTGATAACATCCCACACTATCGCAGTTCAACACTAGATTAAAGACCTATCTCTTTAGTAAAGCATACACTCAGTGCATCACTTAGCGGTATGAAACATGAATGTGCTCCACACAGGTTTCTTCATCTTGTTTATACACACTATGAACAGCAGCTACGCTAATTATTTTCTTTATTCTCCATTTCCACCTGGGGATACTCTTCCCGAGGCCCTCAGACTATGCAGAGTCACTGATTCGATCCAAGACCAACGACGAGATGATCCCAAGGTTTCCATATCCTGGACCAGGCCGAATCCTGAGCAGCTACTGTGATGGTCATGGAAGAGTGGAGAACATGAGACTGATTCCTGTGACGCTCCAGAGACAGACGAGTCTTCGCTGAGGCCAGCTTCCAGCCTCCGCCACTGAGACTGCAGCTCTGCACAAGACGTTTGGCCAGCGGAGAAATTAAAATGGTCGTGCCCAACTGAGCCTGGTTTCTCTCAAGGTTTTTTTTCTTCACTTCCGCCTTTAGTGAAGTTTTTCCCTCTCCGCTGTCGCCACTGGCTTGTATGGTTCAGGATCTGTAGAGCTGCGCATCGTTGGATTTGCTCTTCAGTGTTTGGACTCTCAGTAGTGATTATTAAACCACACTGAACTGAACTAAACTGCACTGAACTCAACACTATAAACTGAACTACACTGTTCCTATTTACTGTGACCTTTTATGTGAAGCTGCTTTGACATAATCTACATTGTAAAAGTGCTATACAAATAAAGGGGAATTGAGTTGAATAACCTTGAATAAAAATATCACAGTGTCACGGTATTGTGCTCACTGCTCTAAAATATCTTCTTTTTTTAAATGTCTGGGTAAACAAGAAATCTTTCCCCCTTTGAACACGATATATTTTATTTTGTGAAACTTTTAAAATATTTTAGAGCAGTAAACATGTCAGTCTGAATAAAATACCTTGAAAATGTCCCATGCCTAGTCCAGCGTGGTTTCATCTTCACTGCTGGAAGTCCAAACACTGAAGAGCAAATCCATCCATGCGCAGCTCCACGTCCCAAACCAAGCAAGACAGTGGAGGAACAAACTTCACCAATTGACCAAAGTGAAGGAGAGAAACCTATAGAGAATCCAGGCTCAGTTGGACACCACCATTTCTCCACTGGCCAAACATCTTGTGCAGAGCTGCAGTCTAGGCGCTGGAGAGCGCTGGACATCCATCGTGGAGAAGCTGCAGATTTGAGTAGATCATCGGCTGGTGTACAGGCTGTTCCACAGGATCAATGCGAAGACCCATCTGTCACTGGGGTCTTACAGGAATCAGTGTCCACTCCTACTAGACCACCACAGCATCAGCTCAGGATACAGCCTGGTCCAGGATTATGGAGACCTCCATCATTTAAAGAGAATTAAGAGAATAATTAGCGTAGCTGCTGTTCATAGTGTATATAAACCAGATGCAGAAATGAAGTGTTATAAATGAAAATAGCAGCTATAGAGACACACATGTAAAGCACAGGAGAGTTTCTAACACAGTGTCTGCCGCATTAGGACAGGAGGTCCTACAGGGGACTGTCAAGCCCACTGTTGCAATCTTAAAGATGGTTAGTTAAGGGGGAGGAGAGTAACATTAATTTTGGGTGAAACACATAAGCAAACACACAATATCAACAAGTGAGGGACAAAATACCACAACTATAGATATATACAATAGATATCGAATACGGACCCAGAGCATGCGTCAATAGCGCCGCCATATTGGTACAGTGCTCCCAGGACAAATGTCATTCAACCGCACTAGTCAAGACAGTGTGAAGATGCTGGACTTTAGCGCTGTGTAGTAATGAGCAAACAAAGAAAACAAAGCAGAACATTCCATAGGGAAGATTTTTAAAAGTTTTTGTATGTTATGAACTGTTGTGCTCAACATGGAACGTTATTGATGATAAAACAGTCTATTACTGCATCCACCATGAGGCAAAGGAGCACCAACTCACACTAAACACACGGCTTATGCTAGTTTTGTTAAATAAAATAAGCAAACAATAAAAAGTATATGACAACAAAATACTGCGCTGCCAGAAACGTGTATTACTGTCAGCTAATTACTTAAGTGAACGAGTTGTTCATTACGGGGATTCATTCACAAACAACTCACTCCCTCCATTAGAATGAGAAGTGAAAGCAGGAGAGGGTGTGTGTTTCAGGACACGGATTAGACCAAATTAAACAGGGAGGGAGGATAATACATTTTCATGCACACAAACACACATGCTCTTTGTTGCCAATGCCCTTGCGGTCACTGATCCATCGCCGTAAAAAAGTGATGTAAAATTATAATTTTTAGAATTTAAAAAAAGAATTTGCATAACGACCACCGGGAAATCTCCCGATCATAGATATATGTGTGTATACTCTGGCTCTGGATGGCCACAGTCCCCCACTGCATCTTGGTCCAGCATTCATTTCAAAGGAGCGCTACCCTGTACTAATATGGCGTCTCTTTTCACTGAAAAAAATTATTCAAAGATGATTCCTTGGATTTACTCAATTTTTTTTACGTTAAGTGGTTGTAAACAATTTATTTGGGCTGAATTTAAACAAACAAATTAAGTTGAACATTATTAAATTTAATTTGTTTGTTTAAATTCAACACAAATAAATAGTTTGCAACAGTTTTGCATGCAACACTTTTTTTAGTGTTGACGCATTCCTTCCAATAGACAACAACAGGGTAGGTGACATCTAATGTGAATATCTATGTACCATGACTAACTAAATGCAATAAAGTGAGTTTATTTACAAAAAATAGTGATAATAAGTGCAAAATATGTATATAGAAAGAACAAAAAATATACTGAAATCGCAGGCAACAAACGGGACACCAAATGTTTGAACAGGTAGATGAGAGAGTTGGAGAGATGAGACGCTGGCGGCGTCCAAACAATAGAAATAAATAAAACAAAACAAGCTATTCTATTGGCCCAACCTCTACCTTAACTATCCAAAAGAAAAATATATCAATATTGAGCCAATAGGAGCCACTGTAGGAATGAAAGCAGGAGAAGAGGGAGAGAGAGAGAGAAAATCTTGATCACACAACACAGGAACGTAACACCCACTCACCTGCGTGGAGCACACTCATACATCATACCATTATGTGCTGCAGTGTGTGTGTGCTTTACTAATCAGAGCGCTCACAGCTTTACTGTGTTCAGAAAGGAACTTTGGAACCTTTAATGATCACGGGTCGCCACAGCAGAATGAACCGCCAACTTATCCAGCATACCCAAGACTAGGAAACACCCATACACACTCATTCACGCACACACTCGTACACTACGACCAGTTTAGTTGATCAGTTCCCCTATAGCGCATGTGTTTGGACTGTGGGGGAAACCGGAGCACCCGGAGGAAACCCACACCAACACGGGGAGAACATGCAAACTCCACACAGAAACACCAACTGACCCAGCCAGGACTCAAACCAGCAACCTTCTTGCTGTGAGGCGATCATGCTTCACACTCTCTTACAGGAATCAGTCTCATGCTCTCCACTCCTCCATGACCACCACAGCATCAGCTCAGGATACGGCCTGGTCCAGGATTATGGAGACCTTGGCATCATTTAAATGTGTGTATGTGCTGGTTTTGGTTGTTTACGAGGACTCAAATGTGTATAATGTCAAGATGTCATGTGTAGGACCACAAGTGAATCTGTGCGTGCAGAAATCTGCAGATTTTTAGCCCATCATTGAGTTAAAAGTGTGTAAATATTTATTCTGTTTTTATATTAATTTCAGTAGTTACTAATCAGAAAACGTTAATTTGATTTATTTACAATACAGTTTGTACAGTCAACATTTCTGTCTTTTAGTAGAGATATTATATGAGAGGCTCTGTTTACCACATAAGTGGATCTAGATGGATTGCGTTGTAAACTTTGAATAAAAGGTAAAAAGGAATAATTTTTATTTCATAAATAAGTTTTTAGTTACGATAATCCCAAAATAATTCTGCATGAATCCACAGATTTTAATTTCAATTTTTACAAAATTCTCTACAGAAATAGCCAAAAATGCGCAGAATTGTGTTAAAAATTTGCTGAATTATTTTTGCAGTATCATAACTAAAACCTTAATAAATGAAATAAAAAGTAATCCCTTTTTAACTCGTATTTAATGTTTACAATGCAAATCCACTTAGATTCACTTTATTTGGTAAACAAAGCAAGTCTCTCTTATAATATCTCTACTAAAAGACAGAAAATATTACTCTACACACTGTATTATTAAATAAATCATGTCAATATTTTCATATTAGTCAATAATATTACTGAAATTAATTTAAAAACTGAGTAAATATAGATTTACACACATTTACACCAGTAAATAAACTGAATCAATGACAGGCAAAAAATCTGTGGAATTCTGTGCGTGCAGATTCTGTGTGGGCCTTGTCATGGATAAGGTCCTGGTATTACAGCATTCTTCCTAATTCAAAACACTTAGAAATCATACCTAATGCATTTTTGGACTATCATTATTGTCCACAGGTTTGCTGTGAAGGGGGTTTATGGGGAGGGCTGTATCATCAGAGGTTTTACCTGAAAAAATACAGTTAAAGTTATTAACCCCCTGTTTATTTTTCCCCCAATTATTTTTAACAGAGAGCAGATTTCTTCAGCACATTTCTTAACATAATAGTTCTCATAACTCATTTCTAATAACTTTTCTCTTTGTCATGATAACAGTAAATAATATTAGACTAGATACTCTTCAAGACAGGGTACTTAGGCAAGTCATTGTATATCAGTGGTTTGTTCTGGAGACAATCCAACACTAATATTGCTGAAGGGGCTAATAATATTGAGCTTAAAATGGCTTTAAAACTATTATAAACTGCTTTTATTCTAGCTGAAATAAAACAGATAAGACTTTCTCCAGAAGAACAAATATTAGAGGAAATACTGTGAGAAATTCCTCAATCTGAGAAAAATCATCTGGGTAATAGTTGGAAAAGAAGGGGGGTGATTAACTCTAATAATTCAACTGTACATTACACTCATGGAGAGTCCACATACACCACTAATACCAATACGGATGTGTGTGTGTGTGTATG
>NC_079448.1:56322123-56334623 GCF_903798145.1 Danio aesculapii | reverse complement strand
TCATAATTATTATTATTTATTATTATTATTATTATTATTTATTATTATTATTTTTTTTTTTAGTATTATTATTAAAAATGCATTGCGTTGCATTTAGCTAAATCCTGCGAAATATTGTATTGTGTATTTCTCAGGGAAAATGCAGGAGCATGCTTGTATTTATACTCATTTAATATTAGAAGAGTTCATTTGCAACATGATGTGTGGCAGTTGCTAAAACTGGAGCTTTTTAATCATGCATTTTCCTTTTGACATATGATTATTTCTCTTCCACTATTGTTAGATTATTTAGCTTGTTTTAATGAAAAACTCACTTCATTATAACTCATTATTTCTAAAAACAACACAGAAATAGAGTCAGAAATGATGTGCTTGTGTAGAAAATACTTCTTGATTGAATAATTTTCAGATATTTAGACTAGAAACGAGACACAAGCTCTCAGTAAGAACAGCGTTTGTTTGCCGTGTGTGATCAGCAGGTGGCAAAATCTTCCCGAAGCTGCAGAATTATCAAGCGCTCGTCTGAAATCCAGCGCAGCTCTTATAAACGTCAGGAAATGCTGTGAAAAACAGTGCTTGCTCTGTTCAAGAGAATGACAGGAGGGAGAATAATATTGCCTTCACCTGTAATTGTACATCAACAGTACACATATATTCACATAAACCATCCAGATGTATTAATAGAACTTTATCAGTTTTATTTGTATTTTCCACTTCGTCTTGTGCTGATGTGTACCCTGAGCTCCTGAAACCCACAAACACATTCTCTAAATACACATTTCATAAAAATATACATTTCATTCACTCCAGATGGGTTCTTCTGATCATTTAATATCTGATTACATGATAAATCTTATTAATTTATTTTTTTGCATTGTTTTTTGGTGTGAATAAGGAGTAATTTGAATTAAAAAAATTCTTTTTTAGTAACACCATGGTTACAACATAGATAATATGTAGCTTTCTGGTCTAAATATTGATTAATTTGAAGTAAAAACAGGTATATTTATTACTTTGTATTTTAGTGTAAATATTATTAAAAAATAAATAATAATATTTTATAATAAAAAAAAATCTTGTTTTTTTAATTCGGGGTAAAAGCAGTAATAACATGGTAGAGTAATAATTTTTCATTGTAAATAGTGAATAATTAGAAGTAACAACTAGAAAACATTGGCTAATTTTTGCATGATATTTTAATGTAGCCAATGTGTAATTTGAAATATATATATTTTAAAATAAAGAGTAAATGCAGTAGTATCATGGTTATAACATAGATAACATTGTGTTTTGGTGTAAATAATGAGTAATTTGAAATAAAAATATAAATTGAGCAATAAAAAAATCAAAAACAGCATGTATAATATTTTGCTGTAAATTATGAGCCATTTGAATCAAAAAGATATTTTATTTAATTAGGGGTAAAGGCAGTAACACCATGGTCACAACATAGACACTATATAGATTTCTGCTGTAAATAATGAGTAATTTGAAATAAAAAGAAAGGAAAATGTTCAATTTTTGCAGTTTTTTGGTGTAAATAATGAGGAATTTGAAATAATTCTTGTTTTTTAATTAGGGGTAAATGCCATGGTCACAACATAGATAGCATATCATTTTTTGGATTGTAAATAATGAGTAATTAGAAATTAAAATGACAACATTGTTTAATTTTGCATAATATTTTAGTATAAACAATGTGTTATTAGGAATTAGGAGTAAATGCAGTAATATCCTAGTTACGACCTAGACATCATTGTTTTTTGGTGTAAACAATGAGAAATTTGGAGATATATATATATTTTAAATTGAGGGCAAATGAAGTAATACAATGGTTACAAGATAGATAACATCAGTTTTTGTGTAAATAATAGTTCAGTTAAATAATATTAAATAATAATACTAATTTGAAATACAAAATAGAAAATCTATAATTGTTTTGTATTTGAAATTGAATTTTTGTTAAATGTAAATACTGAATTACCAGTTTTACAAAACAGGTTTTTGGCATAAATAACAAGTAATTTGAAATAAAAAACCTCTCTATTTTACAATTATGGCTAAATACGTTAAATATTGTTACAGCATAGTGTTTAGTGTAAATGATGAGTAAATAAAAAAAATAAATAAATCTAAATCATTATGTATAATCTTTTGCATTGTTTTTTGTTAACATAATAAGTCATTTGAAATAAATAATAATTTTAAAAATCAGGGGCGAATGCATTAATACCTTGCCTACAATAACATTTCATTTTTGGTGTAACTAATGAGTGATTTGAAATAAAATAATACAAATCAATATGTAAATAATGAGTAATTAGATTTTTTAATTTGTGGTAAATGCAGTAATACATAGATAACATCGTTTATTGTGTAAATAATGAGTCATTTGAAATAAACATGTATAATTCTTATATTGTTTTTGTTATAAATGATAAGTAACTTGAAATAAAAATAGCAAATGTTTAATTTTTGCATTGTTGTTGTTGTATATATTGAGTCATTTGAAATAAAACAATCTATTTTATTAGAATTATTGCTAAATGCATTCAATAATACCATGTTTGCAAAATAGATAACACTGTCTGTAAATAAAGAGTAATTTAAATAAAAAATAGAAAACATTATGCATAATTTGTATTTTTTGGTGTAAATAAAGAGTAATTTGGAGAATATATATATATATATATATATATATATATATATATATATATATATATATATATATATATATATATATATATATATATATATATATATATATATATATATATATATAAATTGAATTAAGGGTAAATGTAGTAAAACAATTTAGATAACAAGTTACAAGATATATAACATCCTTTTTAGTGTAAATAATAATTAAATTAAATAATATTAAATAATAATAGTAATTTTAAATCCAAAATAGAAAATCTCTAATTGTTTTGCATTTGAAATAATTTTCTTTTTATGGGTAAATGCAGAAATACCAGTTTTACAAAATAGATCAAATATAGTTGTGTTTGGCATAAATAAAGAGTCATTTAAAGTAAAAAGCTCTCCACTTTAGAATCGAGAACATTGTGCATAATTATTTGCATTGTTTTTTTTGTTTTAACAAAACAAATGATTTGAAATAAATAATAATTTGTATAAATGAGGAGTAAATGCATTATTACATCGGTTACAACAACACATTGTTTATTGATGTAACTAATGAGTTATTTGAAATAAAATAAATACAAATCATTATGTATAACTTTTCATTTTTTACACAAAAACACAATATTATTTATGTATTACTGCATTCACCCCTAATGAAACAAAGTCTAATTACTCATTATTTACTCAAAAAAGTATGCAAAGTAATTTAAAATAATAAATAGAAAACATGTATAATTCTTACATTGTTTTTGTTATAAATAATGAGTAACTTGAAATAAAAAATAAAAATGATGGCTAAATGCATTACACACCATGCTTACAACATACATAACATATAATTTTTTTGGTATAAATAATGAGTAACTTGAAATAAAAATAGAAAATGTTTAATTTTTGCATTGTTTTTGTTGTAAATATTGAGTCATTTGAAATAAAACAATCTCTTTTATTAGAATTATTGTTAATTGCATTCAATAATACCAAGCTTACAACATAGATAACACTGTTTGTTCTGTAAATAATGAGTAATTTAAATAAAAAAATAGAAAATGTATCATTTTTTTGCTTTGTTTTTGTTATAAATAATAAGGATCTTGAAATAAACAAAATCTCTTTTTTTTAAATGATGGCTAAATGCAATAAAACCATGCTCACAACATGCATAACATATCCTTTTTTTGGTATAAATAATGAGTCATTTGAAATAAAACATAGAAAACATGTATAATTCTTACATTGTTTTTGTTATAAATAATGAGTAACTTGAAATAAGAAATTAAAATGATGGCTAAATGCATTACATCCCATGCTTACAACATACATAACATATCTTTTTTTTGGTATAAATAATGAGTCATTTGAAATAAAACAATCTCTTTTTTGATTGCTAAATGCATTGAGTAATACCGTGCTTACAACATAGAAAACCTTGTTTATTGGTGTAAATAATGAGTAATTCTAGATAAATAAATTCTCTTTTTTTAATCAGGGCTAAATGCATTAAAGCTGTGAGCAAGATAAGATTAAAAACATCAACATTTTTCACATTCACTCACACATGCACGAATTCTCCAAGTTAATCCTAGCGTGAAACTTTCCTCGCTCGACCTCCGGTGATTGATGCACACACACACACACACACACACACACACATACACATGGAGCGTGCGTCCCGAGACCTGAACACATGCGCAGGTGTGATGTAATATTGATGATGATCTCCTGACGACCTCAGTTTGGTCCCTCTCATGTTCCATCAAATATTGATGACCCCGTCCCGTCCCCGCATCCCATAATGCATGTGTGATGTTCTCGCGCAGAAACACACACCTGGAGCAGAGCATGATGGGATGCAGAAGCAGATCTCCTGCGGTCTCAGACTTTTCTCTTTTATTATTTGGGTCTGGAGATCCTCCGTCTTCTGGAATCTTCTCTTCTCGTTATCAGCGGCTCCGTGTTTTATTGTGCTGCGATGCACGGTTGAGTAATAGTAATCATAATAGTGTTAATAACTCATCTCTAATAACTGATGTATTTTCTCTTTGTCATGATGACAGCACATAATATTAGACTAGATATTCTTCAAGACACTAGTATTCAGCTTAAAGTGACATTTAAAGGCTTAACTAGGGTAATTAGGGTAAAGTTAGGGTAATTAGGCAAGTCATTGTATAACAGTGGTTTATTCTGGAGACAATCCAGCACTAATATTGCTGAAGGGGCTAATAATATTGAGCTTAAAATGGCTTTAAAACAATTGAAAACTGCTTTTATTCTAGCTGAAATAAAACAAATAAGACTTTCTCCAGAAGAACAAATATTAGAGGAAATACTGTGAGAAATTCCTGAATCTGAGAAACATCATCTGGGGAATATTTGAAGAAGAAAGTCACGGGAGGGTGAGTAAATCTGACTTGAGCTCTATATCTTTAATAATATCCATATATCTTTTAATCTTTAATAAATGATCTAATCCTTGGTGGTGAATATTGCAGATACACACATTGTGATATCGATGCTCAAACTATCAGCTCTGCTTTCCTCCGACTGGCCGATGCCATCTGCCTGTGCCAGGGCCACCGCTGGGATCTGGAGCCGCAGACGGGCACACGCAGAGCAGGAGTTTAGGAAATATCACACACTGCGAAACACACTTTTCTTACTCAGAGTTTGTGTCTTGTTTCTAGTCCAAATAGATAACAATATTTAAATCAAGAAGCATTTAGACAAGCACAAAATACAGTGTTGATTTCAGAAATAAAGAGTCAAAATGAAGAGAGTTTCTCATTAAAACAAGCTAAATAATCGGACAATGGAGGAATAATTCAGGGGGCTAATAATTCTGACTTCAACTGTGTGTGTGTATATATATATATATATATATATATATATATATATATATATATATATATATATATATATATATATATACATACATTTATATAAACTATATATATAATTTTGGTGGCACAGTGTCACAATGGTGTTGCACTGGGGCCTCACTGCAAGATGGTCACCGGTTCGAGCCTCAGCTGGGTCAGTTGGTGTTTCTGTGTGGAGTTTGCATGTTCTCCCCGTGTTGGCGTGGGTTTCCTCCGGGTGCTCCGGTTTCCCCCACAGTCCAAACACATGCGCTATAGGGGAACTGATCAACTAAACTGGCCGTAGTGTATGAGTGTGTGTGTGTGAATGAGTGTGTATGGGTGTTTACTGGGTTGGAGCTGGAAGGGCATCCGCTGTGTAAAACATATGCTGGAGTAGTTGGTGGTTCATTCCACTGTAGCGACCGCTGATGAATAAGGGACTAAGCTGAAGGAAAATGAATGAATATATAGTTAATATATAAATAAAACAGCATACTTACTCTGAGCTGTGATTAATCAATCAGTTAATCAATTATGAATATTGAATATGAAATATAAAGAGTATTTTGGTCAAACTGTGATCCTTCAATAGAGTCATTAATATGCCATTGAATAATTCCTGCTTTAAATATGAATGAGGAAGAGTAAATATGATGAATATGAAGAGTGTTGGATATTTCAGGGTGCAGTCTGGAAATCCTGACTCTGATGCTCATCCCATTGGCTAATCCAGAGCCTGTGCTCAAACAGACGCGCTTCATCAACACTGTCATGACCTCTCAGCTACAACAGTCTAAACTGATCTCCGAGCTGAGGAAATCTTCTTGACTCCTTATGCTTGAGCAAGCATTACACTGACCAAATCCTCTTCTGTTTGCTCAGACAGTAAAGTAAAGTTAAAGATGCACAAGTTTTGATGCTGGATTTAAAAAACACTCTACTATTGGTCAGATAAAGAGCCACACCCCCATGCTCATCCCATTGGCTAATCCAGAGCCTGTGCTCAAACAGACGTGCTTCATCAACACCGTCATGACCTCTCAGCTACAACAGTCTAAACTGGTCTCCGAGCTGAGGAAGTGTTCAGCAGTTCTACATGATTAAAGCATCTGCCGTCATACAGGAATATTTGTTTTTGTTCACCAATCGTACACAGAAATATGCACCTTACTTTGAACGTTTGTCTGGCAGGGAAAATGTAATTAACAAAGCATGTTTGTGCCAACTTAAGCAGGCAATATGCTGTTTACCCAAACCACTATCTGAAGAGAGAAAACAAATATTTCTGGTGGAGAGCGGTGCGGGTCCCCCGGGGCCCCCCGGTGCTGCGTTCTCTGCGTTCCCGGCTCCAGCAGAATCTGCTTTACCTGCCAGACGGAGATGCGGAGCCAAAGCACGGAGCTGGACGGCGGACTGGACTGTGTGTTTAATGTTGCTATCAAATCTAAAATTACTCTTCTTATTTTTAATGTGTGTCTAGTAGAGCTTGTTATAAACATGTGTCTGTGCAGAAACTCATAATCTTTAATCAAACATCATAACTTTCCCTCCCTCTCAAGATGACTTTCTTCACTTCTGGTCACATGGAACGCCTTTAGGGTGGGGCTATCAGTCATTTAGGGTGGGACTATGAGTCTTTTAGGGAGGGGCTATCAGTCATCTTTACTTCTAGTCACATGAAATACCTTTAGGGTGGGGCTATCAGTCATTTAGGGCGGAGCTGTTAGTCATTTAGGGTGGAGCTATCAGTCATTTAGGCTGGGTATATCTGTACTGTTACATGGAGCTATCATACCTTTAGAGCGGGGTTACTTTATAGGGCGGAGCTATCAGTCATTAAGAGTAAGAATCAGAGACCTTTAGGGCGGGGCTATTAGTCCTTTAGGCCAGGCCTATCAGTTCTTTAAGGCAGGGCTATCAGTTAATTTAGGGTGGAGCTATCAGTACTTTACGGGAGACAAATCAGTTCTTAAAGGCGGGACTATCAGTCATTTAGGGCGGGGCTTTTTGTACTTTATAAGGCGGAGCTGTAAATTAATTAGGGCAGGGTATCAATCATTTAGGGCATGACTATTCATACTTTATAGCGTGGAGCTATACATCATTTAGGGCAGGGATATCAGCCATTTAGGATGGGGTTATCCATATATTATAGGGTGGAGCTATTAGTCATTTAGGGTGGGGCTATCCATACCGTAGGATAGAGCTATCATTCCTTTAGGATTGGGTTATCCATACATTATAGGGTGGAGCTATTAGTCATTTAGAATGGGGTTCTCAGTCCTTTAGGGCGTGGCTATAAGTCTTTTAGGGTGGAGCTATCAGTACTTTATGGCAGGCCAATCAGTTCTTTAAGGCGGGGCCATTAATTATTTTTGGGGCGGGGTTATCAGTTCTTTAGGTGGAGCTATCAGTAATTTATGGCAGACCTATCAGTTCTTTAAGGCAGGGCTATCAGCCATTCTGGGTGGGTCTATCTATACTGTAGGATGGAGATATCGTTCCTGTCATTTGGGGTTATCCATACTTCATAGGGCGGAGCTATCAGTCATTTATGCTGCGTTTCTCAGTCCTTTTGGGCGGAGCCATCAGTACTTTAGGGCAGACCTATCAGTTCTTTAAGGCAGGACTATCAGTCATTTAGGGTGGGGCTATAAGTCATTTAGGGTGGGGCTATCAGTCATTTAGGGTGGAGCTATCAGTCATTTAGGGTGGAGTTATCAGTCATTTAGGGTGGAGTTATCAGTACTTTATCTTAAACCGATAAGTTTTTTTTAGGGCAGGACTAGTCATTTAGGGCGTGGGTATTTGTACTTTATGTGGCAGAGCTGTCAGTCATTTAGGGTGGGATTCTCAGTCCTTTAAGGCAAGGCAATGAGTTATTTAAGGCGGAGCTATCAGTCCTTTAGGGTGGAGTTATCAGTACTTTATGGCAGACCTATCAGTTCTTTAAGACAGGACAATCATTCATTTAGGGCAGGGCTTTTCATACTTTATAGGGCGGAGCTATAAATCAATTAGGGCAGGGGTATCAATCATTTAGGGCGTGGCTATTCATAATTTAAAGGGCGGAGCTAAACATCACTTAGGGCAGGAATATCAGTCCTTTAGGGGAGGGCTATCAGTTATTTAAGACAGGACAATCAGTTATTGAATCAATTGGGTGGGGTTCTCAGTTTTTTTACGGCGGGGCTATCAGCACTTTTAATGGCAGGGATATCAGTCATTTTAGGATGGGACTATCAGTGCATGTCTCATTTCTGCTGAGTGTGTTCTGTTCACTCCAAAACACTACAGTTACTAAAACTCCAACTAAACTAGATAAAAATGTGTTCACAAAAATAAAAAAACTAAAAGATTAATGAAACACACTGAAGTGAACAGCTAATGTAAAAACAGTATTGAAATAAAAATGCAAAGATCATCAGGCTTTTTTCTGAGGTAAAGTGATGGCTGGGTTATTTCTGAGGCGTAAGTCAGCAGGAGGGTTAATGCAGAGTCGTGTTCGGGAAACCCGGATCATCAAGCAGCTCTTTCTCTGGGTTATTTATTGGGTGGCCGCTGAGTTTCTGTCTCCTTATTTACACCAGATTGCTTCTCCAGATGTTTTCCTCTTTTTTTTGTGTTAAAATTCCCCTCCCCGAGCCTCCCTCCGACTCTCGCTGTCCAGATGGAAATGATTTTTTCTGTAAGGCTCTCTAATCCTCTTCTTTCCAGGACTCGTTTCCATTGCATTGTGATAGGAAAGTTACGAGGAGGCGAGGAGAACAGCGCAGGGTTAAGGCCAAGTCTTGTCAACGGGAAACAATCTCTTCCTCTGCTTGTTCAATAAAAGTGTGTGTGTGTGTGTGCGTTTCCGAGACCCAGAGAAAGCTGTGTGTGTGTAATGAGCGCTTGGTTCTCCTTGACTTTCACATTAGTTTCATTCATTCATTCATTCATTCATTTTCTTTTCGGCTTAGTCCCTTTATTAATCAGGACTCGCCACAGCGGAATGAACTGCCAACTTATCCAGCATATGTTTTACACAACGGATGTCCTTTCAGATGCAACCCATCACTGGGAAACACCCATACACACTTATTCACACACATACACACACACACACTCATACACTACGGCCAGTTTAGTTGATTAATTCCCCTATAGCGCATGTGTTTGGACTGTGGGGGAAACCGGAGCACTCGGAGGAAACCCACACCAACACGGAGAGAACATGCAAACTCCACACAGAAACGCCAACTGACCCAGCTGGGACTTGAACCAGCGACCTTCTTACTGTGAGGTGACAGCGCTACCCACTGTGCTACCACGCCGCCCCCTACTAAACTCATATCTGACTGCATATGAAGGTTTAAACATATAAATGGTGAGGTAATGATGACAGAATGCTCAGTTTTGGGTGAACGGTGTCTTTCAGATGCTTTGACACAGTCTACATTGTGAAAAGCAGTATGTAGAAGTACAGATAAAGGTGATTTGAGTTCCTCTGAAGCAGACGTGAGTGTTGTTCCTGTGCTCAGCGTGATTAATTGCGTCACATTATGGTCTGATTGTTGTGCACAGACGGATGCTCTGTAAAGTGTGTCCGCCGCTGGACCGCTGCAGTTTTGCTCCAGATCTCGGCAGGTTCTCCGGGGTTTGGGGATCCGCCATCTGCCGAGCGTTCTCACAGTACATTTCCCAAAAAACAGCAAGCAAGGTTATCAGAGTTGTGCATCTTTAAATCAATGACAGTTTATTTATATAGCACAATTAAAAACAACCCAGGCTGACCAACGGGATTCACAAAACAACAAGAGTAAGTCACAGACAAAATCAAGTGAAAAAGTAAAAAATATAAAGAATAAATAAAAAAAAAAAACACCTTTTCCTGCTGAAAGCTGATCAAATGTGAAATAAAACCCAGTTCATGTGTTTTTATCAGAATCAGATCAGTTTTCCTGCTATTTTTAAGTGCTGTTCAGTTTTGTTTTGTTGTTATTAATGACGTTACATTAATGACATAACATTTCACTCAGAAAAACAAAAACAAAACAAAAAACCCAACACATTTTGCTGCTTGTTCACTCTGCTTATTTAAAATAAGTGGAAACAACACAATTCTTTAGATTCCTTTGGGACAACTCGATTGTTTTACACTGTAAAAATGCAGGATTCCAAATAATTCCTTCATGTTGTGCCAACACAAATGGATTAAGTTAACTTAATCGTTTTTACAGATTGAAGTGGATTGAACATAAGGCCACCCAGGCTAATTATGGATATGTACCCCTGTATACATTTCAGGAGAGCGCCAAATAAGCCCCAGGAGATACGTTTTTTGGCAGTTTTTGTTTTTATGGATCCACCAGAGGCCGCTGTATATGCTTTTTCAGATCTTAAATTTCTCTTACGAGTGCCATTCATGCCTGCTGTTCTCATGTAAATCCACCAGAGGCTGCTGTTGACTGACTGACCAACCGATCCCCCCCGTATACATGCAGCCATACATGTACGTCGCTCTGGCTACATAATTCGCTTTCTCCAGAAATGTATATAGGGGTACGTATTCACCATGAGCCTTTGTTGCAATCAGTCCACCCCGCCTTGAAAAACAAAACAAAAAAATCATGTTGTTTCAGCTCATATTAAATAAGTAGTTTAATCAAGCAGCAGAAGTCAGTTTCTGAGTGTTTGTTCAATCCACTTAAATTTGTTGACTTAATGTATTTTGTGCTGTAAGTAAACCCATTGGAACTGTTAAGTTGACTTAATTTGTATAATTATGCAAATTTCATTTACTTTTTAAAAATAAAGTCAACTACTAGCTTTTTACAGTGTACTGACAATCCAGAAATCAGAGTGTAACAGTGGCTTAATAATTTGAAGATGTATTTAATATATATATATAGATATATATAGTTGAAGTCAGAATTATTAGCCCCCTTTTGAATATTTGTTCTTTTTAAATATTTCCCAAATGATGTTGAACAGATTCAGGAATTTTTCACAGTATGTCTGATCCTCTTTTTTCTTCTGGAGAAAGTCTTATTTGTTTTATTTCAGCTAGAATAAAAGCAGATTTTAATAGTTTTAAACCCATTTTAAGGTCAATATTATTAGCCCCTTCAGCAATATTAGTGTTGGATTGTCTCCAGAATAAACCACTGTTATACAATGACTTGCCTAATTACCCTAACTTTACCCTAATTACCCTAGTGAAGCCTTTAAATGTGACTCTAAGCTGAATACTAGTGTCTTGAAGAATATCTAGTCTAATATTTTTACTGTCATCATGACAAAGAGAAAATACATCAGTTATTAGAGATGAGTTATTAACACTATCATGATTAGAGATGTGATGAAGAAATCTGCTCTCCATTAAACAGACATTGGGGGAAAAATAAACAGGGGGGCTAATAATTCTGACTTTAACTGTATATATATATATAAAACCCTAAATTCTGAAATCTCTCTACTGTGCTTCTACTGTTTAAACACACTAGATGTTATACATTTAATTACATGTCACTATGATCACTCATTCTTTAGTATTTACAGCTCAGAATAATACTGTTTTATTTGAACAGTTCATTTGTTTCCACTGAAGTCTTGTGAAAGCTGATGATTTACTGGCGTTTAATGATTATTAAAATGATCTGTCCTGCTTTATTTTAATGCATGTCTTGTTTTAGACCCTCTACATTCATCTCCATTAACAGTTTTAGTTACAGTAGCAGTTCACACTGAGAACTCGTGTCTTATTACTTGCAGATTATGAAGATATTGTCTGTTTATTAATGCTTATATTAGCTTATTAACTATGAATAAACTGTGAATAATGAGTTTATGAAGGCATAGTTTATTAACAGTGAGAAGTGGATCTTAAAATAAAGGGTGGCCTGTTTTAGACATCATCTCTCCTCAAGCGTCTCCTCAGTTGCTCCCTCTTGTGGCCGTCTTGTTCCCTTTGACTTTTCTGACTCTGAATGTGCTCAGATGGAA
>NC_079448.1:56294623-56319623 GCF_903798145.1 Danio aesculapii | reverse complement strand
GACGCGCTGTTTGGGTTTTTGTGCTGTTAAAAACGTTTATGTTTGAGCCGTGAGTCGACAGGAGGATTACAGGTGCAGTATGAACATTTGACACCCAGTGGTTGAACTAGGTATTGCACAAGATCAAACACACACACACACACACACACAAGTGCAGGTTGCCAGATTGATGACAGCAACAGGAGCGAGTCTGACTATTTAGGTCAGATTTAAGTATTAAAGCAGCGGCACTCGAGAGAAGGAATATTCTCCATTGTAAAAGGAGTTTTGTTCTAACCTGAAGTGTTTATTTTAGAAGCGGCTTCTGTTTCTCACAGCTGAAGAACAGATAAACGATGATCAGTTCAGGTACAGCTCATGTGTTTATTCAGTGTTAAATGCTAATAATGTGAGTTTGAATGCCATTTCACATGACATTTGTTGCCATATACTGAAAGCAGCAGCAGATAGATCACCTCAGATCTGAACAATAAAATAAACCGTCTGAAATTGAACTTTACACTTAAAACCAACACACATCAGTGCTTCAACATCTACAGTTGTAGTCAGAATTATTTGCCCCCCCTTTGAATTTATTTTATTTTTTTTGTGCAAGGAAATTTCTCACAGTATTTCCTTTAATATTTGTTCTTCTGGAGAAAGTCTTATTTGCTTTATTTCAGCTAGAATAAAAGCAGTTTTTAATAGTTTTAAAGCCATTTTAAGCTCAATATTATTAGCCCCTTCAGCAATATTAGTGTTGGATTGTCTCCAGAATAAACCACTGTTATACAATGACTTGCCTACTTACCCTAACTTTACCCTAATTACCCTAGTGAAGCCTTTAAATGTCACTTTAAGCTGAATACTAGTGTCTTGAAGAATATCTAGTCTAATATTATGTGCTGTCATCATGACAAAAAGGAAATAAATCAGTTATTAGAGATGAGTTATTAACACTATTATGATTAGAAATGTGCTGAAGAAATCTGCTCTCCATTAAACAGAAAATGGTGAAAAAATAAACAGGGGGGCTAATAATTCTGACTTCAACTGTATATAAAGAGGTTTAATATGCATTCATTAAGTTATAAACCTTACCATTTCATAGTGAGTGCACGATTCTGTGCTTCTGAATAGGGATGCCATGATTATGGTTTTGGTTGTACGATTACAGTCTGAGAAATAATCACAGTTATCACGATTATTATGCATTCATTAATCAAAACACTGCTAGTTTAGAAAATCAGATGAAAACTCCTTATATTTTAGTGTTCTTTACTGCTGCTCAGTAACCAATTAATACAGCACATAATAATACTAAAAACAAACAATAGTGCATTTCTCTCTTCGTGCCTAAACTTTAGATATTTTATTTGTAATAATTTTACACTGAAAATAAATTACAGAACAATGAATGAATAAATAAATTTTAAAAGTTCTCACTGAGCTGATGATTGATTATACAGTATGCTTGGCATGCTGTGCCAGGAGAAAGCCCTGAGCTCATAAAATCCTCGAGCCCGGGACTCACTCCCATTGCAAGGCGTGAGGGGAGTTTGAGCTCAGGTAGATCTAGAGAAACTCCTCACCTGCTCACCTAATGTTTATACTCGTAATATTTATATTATTTGCTCATTAATAACCTCATGTGGAACTCTGAATCTGCGCCTCATTTCAGAGTCTGCTACTGTCCACCAGAGGTCGCATTTCAGTTGCGGACACATGCTCTGAGAGTCTTCCTGACTGAATGAATGAAATACGCTGTTTTCCACCATCTGGCAACCCGGGTGCTGGAATATAATTGGCTAAACTGACATTGGGCGGGTTAAATGATCAAAACAAAGACACAAGTTCCGGCATGTGACATGTTTAAAGCAGAATATCTGACTTCAGCATTGTGTTTCAGATAAACAAGAATGTTCACTGAGCATGTTTCTAAATATCTGCAAACATATGATGGTGTTTTTATGATGCAGAAGAGTCAAACACTGACACACAGCAGCTTTACAGCGCAGAATCACTCAGTTTACAGTGTTTTTGACTGATGTGCTGTGGTTCTGTGGGTGTCATCAGTCAGTATCTCCACCCTCATCTTATTAGCGTCTCCTCCGTCAGCTGTGTGTGTGTATGATTATCCAAGACTCCTAAATCCTCCACAATGCTGGAGACAGAGCGCTGTAGGCCTCAGAACAAGCCAACACTGCACACACACACACACACCTGTGCCAGAAGAAGATCCTCCTTACACAACACACTCGCCAAGCACTAATGCAGATGTTTGGAGGCTTGTTTGCTGAGCGCTTTGCTGCCAAACATGATTTCATCCCATCTCATTCATTTCATCAGTTGAACATCACTGTGGGTGCGTCCCAAATCACATTCTCACACACTGTTCTGTGCCATCGTGTAGTGTGAACAGTAGAAGTAGTGCAGGAAGAAGAGCACTTTCAATTCCCGGATGATGCACTTATGAAAATAAGCAATAAAAATGAGTGTGTCATCTTAAACACCTCATGCACTCACTGCTCACTTTTGCTCATGAGTGGGAGGACCTACTGATTTTAGGGAGGAGCTAATGCTTCAGGGGCGGAGCTACTGACTAAGGGGAGGAGCTGTCAGGCGCTGATGTTGAATTTCTTTCTTTATTTTGGATTGTGAAAGTAAAATGTTCCTACATAAGTCATTATGCCGCCTCTTGATGATGAGTAAATGTACGTTATATACCCGGATGATGTGCTTATTCAACTGATAAAAATGAGTGTGTAATGTTGAACACACCCACAGTTTTGCTCGCATAACAGAAGGGGAGGGGCTACAGGTGAAAAGGAGGAGCTATCTGGTGCTGAGGTTGGATTTCTTACTATATTTTGGATTGTAAAAGTAAAATTTTCCTATGTACGTGATTATGTCGACTCCTGATGATGAATTTGTGTACTTAAGTGTGTGATATTAAACACAGGGGAGGGGCTACTGATAAAGGGGAGGAGTAACTAATAAAGGGGAGGGGCTATTGGTCCTGAGGTCGGATTTCTTGATTTATTATGGATTGTGAAAGTACAGTTCTTCCACATGAGTGATTATCCTGAGTGGTTTGCGTCCCAAATCGCATACGTAAACACTTCTCTACACATTTTTAAAGTGTAAACAGTTTAAGTGGTGCATTCACACTGAAATAAGAGCACTCTAACCAACAGGTTGATGAATTTAGTCGACTGATGAACAGAAGTGTGTGATGTTGAACACTTCATGCACACAATGCTCACAGTTTTGCGCACTTAGCTGAAGGGGAGGAGCTACATATGAAGGGGCGGGGCTATTATTGCTGCGGTTGGATTACTTTATTTATTTTAGATCTTGTAAAACTCTCCTGTATAAGTGATTATGTCGCCTCCTGATGGTGAATGTGCTTGTGCTTGTATGTTATGTCAGTTTGGACCAATAAACGCCTTGGATTTGAGTTTCCATTAAACAATAAAGAAAATGTTGGAGTTTCATATGGGACAACACTAAAGTCATACAGTAGACGGAGTATATGTGCATAAGTGTATAGTGTAAAAGGGAGGAGCTATCAGAGGTTGGAGTTATTTGTGTGTCATACTTATGCACTATTCTGTGCCATACTGTAGTGTAATTAGTGTAATGTTGCGTCCCAATTCACCTACTTAAATGCTTTTTTGTGAAGAAAAACTAGGAAAATAATCCCCAATGTCAGATTATTTGGCTTGTTTTAAGTAAAACTCACTTAATTTTGACTCATTATTGTAGAAAACAAGACAATAGTCTAGAAAATGCTTCTTGATTTAAGAATTTTCAGATATTTGGACTTGAATCGAGACACAAACTTGTTTTGCAGAGTGTTTTTCTTCTTTACTGTGGAGGAGGGTTTGCTGTGTCGTTTCCAATTGCATGATGGGTAAGTACAGCCATGACCAGGTGCTGCATTTGTTGAAACATCATTTCACCTAAAACAAGGATGCGATATATAACATGTGGGCTTCCCACAATGCTTTGAGCTCCCCGGGGCCGCGTAAAGAATCAGCAGCACTAAGATTGATGGCGGAAGGGCCGTAAATAAGCGCAGGTTTGCCTGACATCATCTGGAAGACATTGAAGCGCTCCTGGATCCCACTTTCCGGAGTGAAAGATGAGGCCGTGTGGTGTTTTACATCTCCTCTCGAACCCATAGCCGAGCCATCATTAGCAGATCTGATGACTGGAGAACCACACACTGCAAATAAAGCTTTACTCACAGTTTCTGTCTCGTTTCTAGTCCAAATATCGGAACATTCTTATCTCAGGAAGCATTTCTGGACTATAGTCTTGTTTTCAGAAATAATGAGTCAAAATTAAATGAGTTTTTATTAGAGCTGCTGTATGTCAGTGTTTGACTCTTCTGCATCATAAAAACACCATCATATGTTTGCAGATATTTAGAAACATGCTCAGTGAACATTCTTGTTTATCTGAAACACAATGCTGAAGTCAGATATTCTGCTTTGAACATGTCACATGCTGGAACTTGTGTTGTTGTTTTGATCATTTAACCCGCCCAATGTCAGTTTAGCCAATTATATTCCAGCACCTCGGGTTGCCAGATGGTGGAAAACAGCGTATTTCATTCATTCAGTCAGGAGGACTCTATAAGCATGCGTCCGTGACTGAAATGCGACCTCTGGTGGACAGTAGCAGACTCTGAAATGAGACACAGACTCAGAGTTCCACATGAGGTTATTAATGAGCAAATAATATAAATATTACGAGTGTAAACATTAGGTGAGCAGGTTACACTGTAACAAAGAGGTGGGCAAACTTTCCCATGTGGTCTCCCATCCAGGTACTGACCGGGCACAGCCCTGCTCAGCTTCAGTGGGCGACCATGTGAGAGTTGCAGAGAGCGAGCTGCCGGCTAGCATATTAATACAAGCTCAAATGCGATTGTTGTGAATTTGATTGATTGATTGATTGATAATAATTGCTGGTTAAATGTGTTTATTTTTGTCATAGAAAATATTCTCCATGCAAACATCCACTTTAAAAAGTTCCTTTCTCAAAGATTTGGTGGTTTGATGATGATGATCTGTATATTCTAAAAGCAGTGCAAATGAGATTAGTGTAAATTTGACTGAATAATAAACTCTAAGAATTATTTTTAATGTGTTAATATGAGATTTCTTCCATCAGATAATATCTTTTCTATTCTCCCCTGTAAAAATTATGACATTATTATGTTTTATAAGAGATTATTTTATTGTTTTATGATGATTGATAAGTAATGATAAATATAAATAGCAGTGCAAATTCATTTGACTTGTAAATTTGACTCAATAATAAATCTGTTTTGTGTTAATGTGACACGTTTCTGTCTGATATTACATGTTTCATGCATACTGCCACTATAAATCAAAGGGTTTTTTGAAGGATTTGACATGTGACCCTTCACTTGGTCTGCAAAACTTGATGTGGCCCTCGGGTCTAAAACGTTTGCCCACCACGGCTGTAACCCCGATGTCCTAACAACACGCTTCGTGATGAGATACGCAGTGATGAGCAATTGGGCTATTTGCACCAGACGAAACACGACAGAAATGTAAAGACAGACATTCAGAAGCACAGAATAGTGCACTCACTGCACTCCAGCCGAATGGTGAGGTATATAATCTAATGAATACATATTAAACCTCTTCAATATTATTATGTACATGCTGAATGATTGATATTTGATTTGTAACTTGGCTTGTCACAGTTCAATTATCTGCTGCTGTTTTCAGTATATAGCAATAAATGTCCTGTAAAATAGCATTCAAACTCACATTATTAGCATTTAGCACTGAATAAAGCACATGAGCTGTACCTGTTATTGTTACATATTGTTTCTAATATATAAATTTCAGGTGTTTTAGTATGAAAAATATTCCTTCTATCGTGTGCCGTTGCTTTTATTTATAAAACGATTCATATCAGTCATGACGCTACACATCTCAATCTGGCAACCTGCGCTGGTGTTTGTTTTGATCTAGGAGTGCAGTATCTAGTTCAACCACTGGGTGTCAAATGTACATACTGCACCTTTAAAGCAAGCAAAATACTCTGCCAATGGGGTGAGGGAATAGTTGTGTTTGCATTATTTTATTATCTCCTTGTCAGATTATTTAGCTTGTTTAAAGGAAAAACTCACTTCATTTTGACTCAGTATTTCTGAGAACAACACAACATGTTTTGTTTGTCTAGAAAAATTCTAATAAACAAAGTTTTAGATATTTAGACTAAAAACAAGACAAAAACTCTGAGTAAGGAAAGCATTTTTTCTCTCCGCTTTAACATAATATAAAACATAGGAAACAAACACGCACACACACGGACACACACACACACACACACACACACCAACAAACTTATTCTGTTATTCTCCGTGAATGGCTGGTGGTTATGAAAGACGTGTTTGCTGTCTTTTGAGGATTTTATGTAACAACAACAACAAATAGAGTGTGTGGCAGCACTTTCTGTAACACTGACTGTTGGCATCCACAGCTCGTGTGTGTTTATCTGTTACGTCATGCTTTATCTTGTTTATTATTTAAGGAAAAGAAAAGGAAGAAATGTTGTGACATTTGGCCATATATGGTGACCCCCCCACACACGTTTGTTTTTGTGAAAAGTGGGTACATTACATAGGTTTCTATTCATTTTATACTGTCCAAACCGTATATTGTATTGCCCTCACCCCACCCTCCTCCTAAACCCAACCATCACAGGAGACAGTGTGCAGCTTTACTCTGATTAAACTCATCCTGTGGGATTTATAAGCTTTTTAAAAAATGAGGACGTCACCAATGTCCTCAAATTTCACCTCTTTTTGTAATACCTGTGTCATACCCATGTCATTATACAGATTTGTGTCCTGATATGTCACAAAAACACGTACACACACACACACACACACACACACACACACACACACACACACACACACACACACACACACACACAAACTCACTGAACCAATTGTAAACTATATAATCTAACAAAAAACTTAAAAAAATTGCTTTAAAACTTAAATATTAGTACAAAGTTTAAAAGTGTCAATTAAAGAAAATAAATATCATTAAAATTTATTGGAAAAATGTATAAAAAACATAACATTTAGTTTACTGGTTTGAATGCAAATGTATGATCTGTCTATTCCTAAAGATGTTCGGTGACCAAACTCTTGTTTAAATGGATAGTTATTAAAAAATACTGGCTATATTCATAGAGAAATTGATTAAAAATATCTACATTTTCATCTCAGGCTGTACTCATTTATGCTGAAAGTGCTAGGCAAAGATTAATCACAATTGTCAAGATAAAAAAATAGTAATTAAATCTATTATGTTTCAGAATGTTTGGAATAAATCTCTGTTAAACAGCACTTGGGAAATATTGGCCAAGGTGACAACATATGAAGAGTTCAGATGCAAAAGCTGCTAAACGCCACTTCCACCAAAAATGAGCTAATGACATTGAGCTTTAGGCATGTAGTACACCATCAACAAATAGATTTGCTTCAAATCACCCAAATCCCAGTGTCAGCTCATTCAGGAATAAGAGTTTGTTGGCAAAAGCGTCTAAACGCCACTTGCTTTTGACAGCAAACGCCGCTATATCCTGAGAACCAATCAGAAGGATGAGTAAATGACAGCTTCTGAGAGACATCCTCTTTATTGCACAGTAGGCCTTACCTTGTGTTTTATTAACTAATGCAAGCTATGTTTTAAAAGATAAATATAATGTGTAAAACTAAACATTATTTATATTACTTCAATTCAATTCAATTCCCCTTTATTAGTATAGCGCTTATACAATGTAGATTGTGTCAAAGCAGCTTCACATAAAAGGTCACAGTAAATAGGAACAGTGTAGTTCAGTTTGTAGTGTTTAAGTTCAGTTCAGTTGAGCTCAGTTCAGTGTGGTTTAATAATCACTACTGAGAGTCCAAACACTGAAGAGCAAATCCAACGATGCGCAGCTCTACAGATCCTGAACCATGCAAGCCAGTGGCGACAGCGGAGAGGGAAAAAAAACTTCACTAAAGGCGGAAGAGAAGAAAAAAAACCTTGAGAGAAACCAGGCTCAGTTGGGCACGAGCATTTTAATTTCTCCGCTGGCCAAACGTCTTGTGCAGAGCTGCAGTCTCAGTGGCGGAGGCTGGAAGCTGGCCTCAGCGAAGACTCGTCTGTCTCTGGAGCGTCACAGGAATCAGTCTCATGTTCTCCACTCCTCCATGACCATCACAGTAGCTGCTCAGGATTCGGCCTGATCCAGGATATGGAAACCTTGGGATCATCTCGTCGTTGGCCTTGGATCGAATCAGTGACTCTGCATAGTCTGAGGGCCTCGGGAAGAGTATCCCCAGGTGGAAATGGAGAATAAAGAAAATAATTAGCGTAGCTGATGTTCACAGTGTATATCAACAAGATGCAGAAACCTGTGTGAAAGCCCCCAAGTGGTGCACTAAGTGTATGCTTTACTGAACAGATAGGTCTTTAATCTAGTTTTGAATTGGGAGAGTGTGTCTGAACCTCGGACGTTATCAGGAAGGCTATTCCAGAGTTTAGGAGCTATAAATGAGAAGGCTCGACCTCCTTTACTCGACTTTGCTATTCTAGGTACTACCAGAAGCCCTGAGTTTTGAGATCTTAAAGAGCGAGTTGGATTGTAGCGAGACAGAAGATTGGTTAGATAAACAGGAGCTAGATTATTTAAAGCTTTATATGTAAGAAGCAATATTTTAAATTCAATACGAAACTTAACAGGCAGCCAGTGTAAGGAGGATAAAATTGGGGTGATGTGATCAAATTTTCTAGACCTGGTTAGAACTCTGGCAGCTGCATTTTGTACTAGCTGAAGTTTGTTAATAGAGGATGCTGGGCAGCCAGCAAACAGAGCATTACAGTAGTCCAGCCTAGAAGTCATAAAAGCATGGACTAGCTTTTCTGCATCTGAGATGGATAGCATACTTCGTAACTTAGCGATATTTCTCAGATGAAAGAAAGCAGTTTTTGTGACATGGGAAATATGATTTTTAAAAGTTAAATTGCTGTCTAATATGACACCCAGATCTTTTATAGTAGAGCTAACGCTAACTTTGTATCCCTCTAATTGTAGGTCGAGTTGTGAGATCTGCTGTGTACAGGATTTAGGCCCAATAAGTAATAATTCTGTTTTGTCTGAGTTTAAGAGAAGATAATTGTTGGTCATCCAGTCTTTAACATCTTTAATACACTCAGTTAGCTTGGACAGATTAGACGTCTCGTCAGGTTTAGTTGAAATATATAATTGAGTATCATCTGCATAGCAGTGAAAGCTGATCCCATGTCTTCTAATAATGTCTCCCAGGGGTAGCATGTATATTGTAAACAGCAAAGGGCCTAAAACTGATCCTTGAGGCACCCCGTATTTTACTGGGCTGATTTGTGAAGGCTGTCCATTTATATTTACAAACTGGTAACGGTCAGATAAGTATGACTTAAACCATTGTAGGGCCTGTCCCTGGACACCTGTAGACTTTAAGCGATTAATAAGGATACCATGGTCAATGGTGTCAAATGCCGCACTAAGATCGAGTAGAACTAATAGCGAGATGCACCCTTGGTCAGCAGCTAAGAGTAAATCGTTGGTTATTTTCACTAATGCAGTTTCTGTACTGTGATGAGCTCTGAAACCTGACTGAAACACTTCAAAAACATTGTTGGTCTGCAGAAAGGAGCATAATTGAGCAGAAACAGCTTTTTCTAGTATTTTAGATATAAATGGAAGGTTTGAAATAGGCCTATAATTAGCTAAGTTGCTGGGTTCCAGTTGTGGTTTCTTAATAATAGGTTTAATAACAGCTAACTTGTAAGGATTTGGAACATGGCCTAAAGATAAAGAAGAGTTGATAATGTTAAGAAGAGGTTCTCCTATAACAGGTAGCAATTCTTTCAGTAACTTTGTTGGAATAGGGTCCAATATACACGTAGCTGATTTAGAGCTATTTATAATTTTGTCTAGCTCTTCCTGTTTTATGATTTTAAATAAATACTTCAATAAATGATGTATATTTTTTAGTAATGGACAATGCACAGATATTGATGTTTCACAATGTTTTTACGCTACATTATTTGAATCTAACAAGCTTGTTTACATTGCTCTACTTACATTAAATCCAAATATCAGAAATGACGACAGATAGTTAATATTTAATTAATGTCAGTTTTAATGTCATTGATTAATGCATGACAGATTTCATTCATTTCCCTTCTGCGTAGTCCCTGGTTTATCAGGGTTTACCACAGTGGAATGAACCGCCAGATGTATTTTTAATTTCAGGTGGTTTGTGTAATGTGTTTTATGTTTAGTAAAATAATTTCTAATCGCATCTTTGGTGATTTTCAGCTAATGGGGTATATGCCGAAGAATGCTAATAGGACTTTTAATTTGCCAGTAACCTGGGTTAATCGTTTCCGGTGAATTGTATGCCAATGCAAAATCAGCGCATTGCAGGTCTGTTTACTTTAAAAATCAGCGATCTTCACTGGCTAAGTAATATCCGATATAAAGTGGGTCTCAGATTGTACATGAAGCACTGCATTAAATTACATTTTTCTCCACCATGTCTTTATAATATGAGTGTTTATTTTACCCCAGTATATTCAATGGAGCATCAGCGCTAGCCTGCCGATTCTGACAGGTGTGTGCGAGTAAACGGCTTTTTGTCTCGTTTTACACTTGAGCAACTAAATGAATGCAGAAGTTTATTTAACTGATTGTGTTTGAATTACATTACAACATCCATGCTGTAAAAGGAACCGTATAAAATAGAAAAAACTCACTATAACAGGTCACCGGATGTTTATCAGTATGGGAAACACACTAGCTCGGCATATACCCTATTACACTGTCTCGTCTCAATAGGTGGATTTAGAGGTTTTTGCAAAAAAAAGCACAAGTGGATTTAGCTGGTTTAGACACAAAAGAAAATCTACCTTGGTAAAAACCAAAGAATTGTCTAAAGTGAGATTTATGAAAAAAAGGTCTTTTATTTAGCAGCTAATAACCTCATCATATATAATGAAACATCTGAGCCTAATCAGAGGAGCCTGATAGAAAATGCTCTTTCACAAGAAAAGAGCTCTGATGGATTCAGAGGGTTCTGCATCTGAACTCTTCATATTTTTTCTTCAGCATAGTAGTCCGGCACCACTCAGTGGTTAGCTCTGTGGCCTCACAGTAAGAAGGTTGCTAGTTCGAGCCTCGGCTGGGTCAGTTGCATTTATGTGTGGAGTTTGCATGTTCTCCCCGTGTCCCTCCTCGTGCTCCGGTTTCCCCCACAGTCCAAACACATGCACTATAGGGGAATTGATCTTATGAAAGACATATTGTGTGTGAAAGACAATTGATGGGTGTGAATGAGTGTGTATGGGTGTTTCCCAGTACTGGGTTGCAGCTGGAAGGGTATCCGCTGAGAAAAACATATTCTGGAATAGTTGGTGGTTCATTCTGCTGTGGCGACCCCTGATAAATATAGGGATTAAGCCGAAGGAAAGTGAATGAGTGAATATAGTAGTCAACATTTGAAATAAGTCTTGTTTTTAATTGTCCTAAGTCAGGAATGTGTGTTGATGAATAGTTTTAGCTTAACCTGGATGAAAGCTTTTGGTCCTCTTCAGGTACTGATATATAAATAAGCACTTTTCTGATCTGCACTGAGAGCGTTGTGGTCTGTGTGACTGCACAGTCATGTATTGACCTGTTCTCAGATTAGTGTAGTGTCCAGTTGTCCTCCAGTGTTGTGTTGTTGTCTTCTTCTTCTTCAGTGTGTTTTCCAGCCTGTTCTCCGCTCTTTCTCCTCCAGCGAGCAGCAGATGTACCCAAAGCAGAGGACAAAACAAGAGTGTGTGTGTGTGTGTTTTTCTCCGAGCTGCTGGAGTGTGAGACAGTGATGCGCGCTGACAGGGCCTGCTAATTGGAGTAAATTAATTTACCTTGGGCGCCATGTTCTCACAAAGTGCCGCGCTCCATGTGAATAAGTGATGATCGGCAGGGCTGGTGTAAGCCCCGAGTTTTTAAATCATTTAGCAGCGCATTCTGCTAATTAGCACAGAGAAAGCCGGCTTTCAGCTACAATTAAGACGGGCCGGTGTCAGTCAGGGGAGCGCAGCCGGGAAGAGCGCTGATTTATTCATCCGCCAGCAGATGCTGCGTGCATTGGGGTTTGGATGGAGGGACGGACGGAGATGAAGCCGGCGAGGGGATCTGAGAGATGGAGGAGTGTGTGTGTGTGTGTGGGATGTTATTAGTGCGCTGGTGCACAAATCTGACTTTCTGTTTTACCCAAAAGAAGAGTCTTAAACTGAGCAGTGAAGCAGAGCATGAAGCGTTCCTGATGAAAATAACTTGATTTACTTGATAAAATCCTTGTAGAAAATATATATATATATTTACATAATTTTAAATCACTTTAACTCACTATTTACTCACCTCACAGTGGTTTCAAACCTGTGGAAAACACAAAAGAAGATATTTTGAAGAATGCTGAAAACCGGTAACCATTGACTTCCATAGTAGGAAAAGTAAATACAGAAGTCAATGGTTACAGGTTTTAGGTTCAATTCAATTCTGAATGTGAAGGATCGCATTAAGTATGATTTTTAAGTGTTTTGAATTACAGTACAAGAAATGCTCTAATACCTAGACCTTAGGACATTATACACATTTGAGTCCTCACACACCACCAAAACCAGCACATGCACACATTTACTCACACACTCTCATGAGCAAACACACAACAAAAGTTACAACAAATAAAGTTTAAATATTTTGTGTGTGTGTGTGTGTGTGTGTGTGTGTGTGTGTGTGTGTGTGTGTGTTCCTGAGAAGATATCTGTTTTAGATTTACTTGATATGTGCAAATAAAAATATGCACAAGTGAAAATCAAGTCAATCTCACTAATCTTATTTTAAGTTCAGTTCTCTTGTCGGTATCATGTAAAATCACTTTAATTATTATTATTTACTCACTATTTACTAATGAACTCTAATGAAGATATTTTGAAGAATGCTGAAAACCGGTCACTCTTGACTTCTATAGTAGGAAAAACTAATTCTGAAGTCAATGGTTACAGGTTTTAGCTTCAATTCAATTCTAAATGTGAGTATGATTTTTAAGTGTTTTGAATTACAGTACAAGGAACGCTGTTATACCTAGACCTTACCCAGGACATTATACACATTTGAGTCCTCACGCGCCACCAAAACCAGCACATGCACACATTTACTCACCCACTCTCATGAGCAAACACACAACAAAAGTTACAACAAATAAAGTTTAAATATTTTGATGCCTGAACTTCTGTGTGTGTGTGTGTGTGTGTGTGTGTGTGTGTGTGTGTGTGTGTGTGTGTGCGTGTGTGTGTGTTCCTGAAAGATATCTGTTTTAGATTTGCTTGATATGTGTCAATAAAAATATGCACAAGTGAAAATCAAGTCAATCTCTCTAATCTTATTTTAAGTTCAATTCTCTTGTGAGTATCATGTAAAATCACTTTAATTATTATTATTTACTCACTATTTACTAATGAAGATAGTGTAAAGAAAGCTGACAGCCGGTAACCATTGACTTCCATAGAAAGGAAAAGAAATACTGTGCAAGTAAATGGTGACAGGTTTTCAGCATTCTTTAAATTATCTCCAAGAAAGAAACTCATAGAGGTTTGAAACCGGTAAAGGGCGAGGAAATGAAGACGGGACTTTTATTTTTGTGTGCATTGGGGTTTGGATGGAGAGACAGAGATGAAGCTGGTGAGGGGATCTGAGAGATGGAAGAGTGTGTGTGTGTCTGTGTGTGTGTGTGCGTGCGTGCGTGCATGCGTGCGTGCGTGTGCGTGTGCGTGTGCGTGTGCGTGTGTATGTGTGAGTGTGAGTGTGTGTGAGTGTGAGTGTGAGTGAGAGTGAGTGATGTTATTAGTCAGACTTTCTGTTTTACCCAAAAGTAGAGTCCTGGGGTCTGTTCTTCATATGTGGATTACTCAGTTAGCCGGGTTTGGTTATTGACGGTTTGACATGATCCAGGATCATTTCATTTTCTTTTCGGCTTAGTCCCTTTATTCATCAGGGGTCGCCACAGTGGCATGAACCGCCAACTATTCCAGCATATGTTTTACACAGCGAATGCCCTTCCAGCTGCAACCCAGTACTAGGAAACACCCATCCATACACACACACACTACAAACAATTTAGCTTACCCAATTCACCCATAATACATGTGTTTGGACTGTGCGGGATACCGGAGCACCCCGAGGAAACCCACACCATCACGGGGAGAACATGCAAACTCCACACAGAAACACCAACTGAAAAATAAAGCTCAGATAGTATGGAGCTAATAATATGCCAAAATTTGAATTGTGTTAGGGCACTGTGGTGGCTCAGTGGTTAGAACTGTGGCCTTACAGCAAGAAGGTCGGTGGTTCGAACCTCAGCTGGGTCAGTTGGTGTTTCTGTGTGGAGTTTGCATGTTCTCCCCGTGTTGGTGTGGGTTTCCTCCGGGTGCTCCGGTTTCCCCCACAGTCCAAACACATGTGCTATAGGGGAATTGATTAACTAAACTGGCCGTAGTGTATGAGTGTGTGTGTGAATGAGTGTGTATGGGTGTTTTGCAGTACTGGGTTGCTGCTGGAAGGGCATCCGCTGTGTAAAACATATGCTGGAATAGTCTGTGGTTCATTCCGCTGTGGTGACCCCTGATGAATAATGAATGAATGAATGAATTAATTATTTCAGCCCCCCAAAAAGACCTTTAGCAGAAGAAAAAAAGTCCTTTCTCTGTTAAAGCTGACTTGTGAAATATTTGAATCATTCTGTCTTCGAGCTCATGCTGTAGATAGATCGTATGAAGAGAGATGTGTAACCGTGGCTGTAAACTGATTCAGATCCATCTTGAATAAACCCGAAGTGAAAGCTCATAACATCATCTGAGCTTAAAGAACATTTCTCTGCATCTTCAGCCAAACGCCTCTTACTTTCAGCAATCCCTCATCCGTCTGCAGCGAACATTCCCAGTTTATCTTGGCTCGTGGAGTCACTGGAACAGTCTGGCAGAGCCTTTTAAACAAATTTACAAGCTGCTCGACACGTAATGAGAAAATGCCTTTCCTTCTCGCATCCAAATATCTGCTGTCCTTTCCTTTCCTCCATTTATGTCTTAAGTTTCTGAGTTAAACATAGTATTTGCTTTATTTCACAAACTGCTGATGACATTTCCTCCAACTTTAGACACAAATTAAGAGAATAAAGTGACAATAAAATAGAGAACATGTGAAAAATACACAATTATATGTGTCTTAAGAGCATGCAATATCAGTGGTTTAACTCCTGAAGATATTTAAATGCAATTTCAATCACACACACACACACACACACACACACACACACACACACACACACACACACACACACACACACACACACATACAGATATTGTCTATAGGATACTCTATGGTATAACACACCCAAATATGTGACGGCTGCATTTTTGACTCCAGCAGATCTGTGTAGAGATGCATGTAGAGGTGTTTTCTTCAGGTGTGTGTGTTTCTGCATCTCCAAAACACACACACACACACACACACACACACACACACACACACACAGAGATGTCAGTATTCAGCCGATGGTGAAACACAGAGTCTATAAAGGAAGCCTGGTCTCCATTCGAGTTCCACTCTTCAAGGTCAGGCTCTGCATATAATGACTTGAAGGCTCTGCAACACTCATATTTGAATAATAAATGGTGTTTGGATGAAGCCTCTGCAGATTTAGCACCATTTACATTTCATATACTGAGTTTGTTGCACAAAAATAAAATATCGTATGCATAATACTGAAGCAGTGGCTTTGGCACGATCTACATTGTACTAGAATGAGCGAATTTCAAGCGTTCTTTTTTACTGCAATGATATATATCAGGGGTCACCAAACTTGTTCCTGGAGGGCTGGTGTCCTGCAGATTTTAGCTCCAACCCTAATCAAACACACCTGAACAAGCTAATCAAGGTCTTACTAGGTGTACTTGAAACATCCAGGCAGGTGTGTTGAGGCAAGTTGGAGCGAAATCCTGCAGGGACACCGGCCCTTCTGGACCAAGATTGGTGACCCCTGATATATATATATATATATATATATATATATATATATATATATATATATATATATATATATATATATATATATATATATATATTACAAAAGCATCAAGTCAAACTATGAAACATTAGTAAATTAACACAGCAAATTCTGGTCTTTAGAATAAACTCCCTGGGAGTTAAAATCAACTCAATCTGAGTGGACATGCGTGACCATCAAATTTACTCCCACACAGAGTTCAAATCACTCTGCTTTTGGAGTTAAATTTTAACCCATTTTTAAGTAAAATTTTAACACTTTCTGGAGTTAAAATAGTAATCCTACAGAGAGTCCTTTTATGTTTGGGTATAATACACTCTCAGAAATAAAGGTACACGAGCTGTCACTGGGGTGGGATCTTTTCATTGTACCTAAAAGGTCCATGTTAAAACCTCAAGGGTTCATATTAGTACCTAAAAAGTACAAAAGTGTTCCTCTTAATTTTTTTAGGTACTCATATATATTTTTGAGGTACCAATGTGGACACCTTAAGTACAAATGTGTACCTTTTGAAAAGGCACCACTCCTGTGACAGCTCTGGTACCTTTCTTTCTGAGAGTGTATGAACTCCTTACACATGTTAAAATTGAACTCTTCTTAGAGTGACTGAACTGATGCGATACTGATGTGATACTCTTCACTTACGGCTTTTATTTATGCAAATCCACACACTAGATTTAGAAATTCCATCAATGGACACACTTTGAAATGAATGGTCATCATAGCATTAAATCTAACAGCAAAACATTTACTATTAATCGATGTTGGCAGCCAGTGCAAACTAAAACCAAATGGCTTATTAAAAACAATAAAACAAACAACATCACATTATATAAGATTACGTTTGCAGGAAAAAGAGCAAATATCTGGTCATACTCCTTAATCACGGTCAACTCTGCCGGCTATGAAGTTAGAATTTGCTCGATATTCTGAAACAAAGAAAACAAATATTTAGAAAGATAACCAAAATTAGACCTATTTTTAAAACAAAAAAACAAACAAAAACTTCATCTAATAACTGTATATACTATTAAATACTTTAAAATGCATTTATTTTATAGCGTTAATTTGTAATGTTTACAGTTTAAGATCTATTTGTATGAAAGTTAAAAACAAACAAACAAACTTACGTTTCCTGCATGAACGCTGTCCATTAAAGGTTGAATAATTTGAGATCCAGAATCACTGCTGCTTAAACGGCTTGACACAGACGTTAACGTTACCTCATTTCTTCAAGAGGAACGTTTACCGTGTTTGCTTCTTTTTGACAGCAGAAGACAGATTTTCAGAAACACAGGAAAAGGAAAGATTATCAGCTAGTGTAAGCTTGTTCACATCCACAACAGCCACATTGGAAAAGCTAACTCATGCTAGATGTTCACCACTTGCAGTCACTACAGTCACAGTTCAAAATGAAACAGCTACTGCAAAACACAGTTCTGTCACAAAATATTCAACATTTCCAAAAAGCTTATGACAATGCACTTTAACCTAGCTCACAACGAAGAACAGAACTCCAGTTGTCATGTGTTGCTCAGCAGGGTTGTGTAATGGCAGACTTTCTAAATATTTAACTCCAGATGTGAAGTTAATGCGAGTTCCTGAACACCAGCGACTGAACTCCAAAATACAAGACAGCAGGGAATATCCCATAACACAAAATTGTGTTAGAGTTAAAAAATAAACTCTTTCACACTATTTTTGCCTGACTCCTAACTTTTCAACTCCAGAACTTTGCTGTGATGAAGTGTTTTTATGACAAGTAAAATTGCACATCAAAACTATGTAATCATGAAGTGTGGTAGTTTACTTTAAAATAATACTGTAATGGTAAAATTCTGGCAACAGCAGCTTCCATTTTGTTTTAGGGTAGTGCAGGAAAATGATGAGGGAAAAAACCTTGCCTTAAACTTTCAGCTGCAGGAAAGACATACATGAACACTATAAGTGAATGAAATATGGTAATGTACTGTAAAATTGTAACTGTAATGTTCTGACAACAATAGCTGGCTTTGTTTCGTAAATGACAAAACAACATGGCAGTATGCTTTGTTATTGAGCTTTGGAAAGTAACGTATTAACATTATAAATTAATAAAATATGATAGTTTACTGTAAAAACGTAACTGTATATTCTATCAACAACAACAGCAACTATTCATTTTCACCTTAATTGATGAGGGAAAATACTGAAGGACATAATCTTTAGTGATATTCTGGCAACAACTGCTGGCTTATTTTACTGTAAATTTGACAGATTTTGGTGTCAGAAAATGTCTAAAAACCTTAGTATTGCTAATTCTTCACTCTTTGCCCCACTGCAAAGTAATGTATTTACACTATAAATGAATGAAATATGATAATTTACTGTAAAAAAAATCTTTACATCAATATTCTGGGAACAACAGTTGGCTTTTTTATTGTAAATTTTACAGATGTTGATGTCAGAAATGACACTAAACTTTTTGAGCTGCATTCAGGATAAATATGAACACTTTAAATAAATGAAATGTGGTGATTTATTAAAAAATGTTAACAGTGAAATTCTGGTAACAACAGTTTTTTAAAAACTATTTTACAGGTTTTTATTATAGTGCGAGAAAATGACGTTAGAAAATGACCCAAAAAAATGAGCATGGCTAATTCTATACTCCCTGAGCCACAAGAAAGTAATGTATTAACAATATAAATGAATGAAATATGGTGTTTTACTGTAAAAAAGTTTTGGTGTTTTGACCAAAAAAAGCCTTAGCTTTGCTAGTTTTCTACTCGTTGAGCTGCAGGAAAGACCGATATTAACACTATAAATGAAAATATATGGTAGTTTACTGTAAAATTTTACCTGTGAAAAAAAACATCAGTTTTCATTTTTTTTACTGTAAATTTTATGTTGTTTTTTTATCATAAATGTTGCAATTTTTTCTAAATAGTGCAAGAAAATACTGTAGTAAAAATGACACTAAAAACATTAGCAATGCTAATTCTGTACTCTTTGAGCTGCAGGAAATACAGATATTAACACTATAAATGAAGGACATAAGGTCATTTACTGTAAAACTTGAACCGTGAAATTCTGGCAACAATAGTTGTCATTTTTTCATAAATGCTTTATTAACTCAACTTCATGCAGTTTCATGCAGAAGTGAGGACTATTTATGCTTTATAAATCCCTAATAAAGGATGATTAAAGGCTCAGCTGAACAATAATCTTTGCAATCTTATCTACAAAGTAAATTTACTGTAAAGTTGAAACATTTCTGAGTAACAGGAGTGTCAAAATACAACATAAAATTGGATAAAACAAGAATATAATAACTTAACAATATATAATGATGCAACATGTTATTTAGCGATGTTTAAACTGTACAGTAATTTTATTTTAGAGGTTGCAAAGATTGAATTTGATTTGATAGAGTTTCATGTGTGTGTCTTCAAACGAAGAGAAATGAATAATGTCGTTATGATCTTTGTTCCTGTTTAAAACATAACCGAGCCTTAAATTGTCCTTTATTAGGGATTTATAAAGCATATATAGTCCTTACTTTAGATTAGGGCACAAGACTAGATGAAGTTGAGTTAATAAAGCATTTATTAACATACATAGTAACTATTAGTACATGCCTGAATAATAAGACATATAAATGTTAATTTGAATAATTTATTAATCATTTATTAACTCATTCTGAATGATCTTTAAAAACAACTAACTATGCTTAAATAACTGGTTTGTAAATAATGCAATACTTAATTTAGTAATGAAAAATAAATCAGTCACAAAGTATGAAAGTACAATTATTATGCAGATTATAAATATGCTTATAAGTCAAGAATTCCGCATTTGTAGCTGCAGTTATAAACTGCTTACTAACGCTTATTAATGTGGAGTTAATGCTTAACAGATAATGAATTCACTATATGCTAATGCCTAATAAATGGCTCATAGTGTGTAGTTATTATAAAGTGTTACCAATGAAGGAAATACGGTAGTTTACTGTGAAATTTTACTGGTGAAATTCTGACAACAGTTGTCTTTTTTACAGTTAATTTAATGTTTTTTTTAACCTGAAATGTAAAGTTTTTTTAATAGTGTGAGAGAATGACACAGAAAAACAAACAAACCCCTTAGCATTGATAATTGTCTTGCCTTTGTTTATTCCCCCGTCACTGTCTCTGTTTATTCCCCTGCGCTGAACTTTGTTGACCAGACTCTGTTTATTGGGTATTTATCAGGTATAGATTGTCTGCTGTTTTATTTCATTTGAATTTTTATGTAAAAAAATAAAATAAAAGTATTAACTTTATAAATAAATGAAATATGGAAGTGTACTGAAATTTAACAAAAAGTTTTACTGTTTAATTTTTTTACCATAAATGCTACTGTTTTTTAATAATGCGAGTAAATGGCGTGGGAAAATGACACAAATCATTAGCATTGCTAATTCCCCTACTCTTTGAGCCGCAGGAAATACAGATATGAACACTATAAATGACGAAAATATGGTAGTTTACTGTAAAATTGTACCTGTGAAATTGACAACAGCTGCTCTTTCATTACTGTAAATTTAACTTTTTTTAATAGTGCTAGAAAATACCGTGGAAAAATGACAAAAAAACTCTAGCTTTGCCAATCTTCTACTTTTTGAGCTGCAGTAAAGACAGATATAAGCACTATAAATGAAGAAAATATGGTAATTTACTGTCAAATTTTAACCGGTGAAATTCTGTTAACAACTGTTGTCATTTTTTTACTGTAAAATGTATATTTTTATCTATAAATGTAATGGATTTCTTTAATAGTGCGAGGGAATGATGTGGGAAAATGAGCCTCAAAAAGCCTTAGCATTGCTAATTGTCTCCGCATTGAGCCGCATTAAAGACCGTCGTTGCGCGTCCCTGTTGTTTATTCCCCTGTGCTGAACTTTGTTGACCAGACTCTATTTATCAGGTATTCCTCTAACGCGCCTCTAATAATGACTTCCTCTCGCTCTCAAAGACTTTCACTTTGATCTGAAAGTCTTTGCAGGCTCATTGACTGTAATGAGATCTGGAGAATCCATAAAGACGGCTGGGATTTGACTGGGAGCCCAAAACGAAGAGCTGGGAATCATCCGCATTTCACGGACGGAGCAAGAAAAAAAAAAAAAAACAGAAAATAAAAAGGCGGCAGATCTCAGATGACTTGGCAGCGATTTCACCGTGCACCCTCCTCTCTGCCAGATCCCAACATTAATTTCCCCACAGTCTGTAATTCCTGTGCGCAGAGAAAACATCTCGCAGGATTTTGGCGTTGGATGTTTTCTGTTTGCGGCCCAAAAGAGGCGTCCCGTACCCAGAGCCAGGCTTTCTGCAAACCTCCGGGATTTGTTTGCTCTTTTGCTTTATCCAGGCCAGCGTTCAGACGGTGGTCAGAAATGAAGATAAAGCTGGGTCAAGGAGAAGCACTTTCTCTGAACGCTCCATCAGAGGAACATGCATCTGTCTGAAGATGCAGACCTGCTAAAAATACACACACACACACACACACACACACACACACACGCGCACACACACACACACACACACACACACACACACACACACACACACACACACACACACACGCACACACACACAAACACACACACACACAACACACACACACACACACGGCTCTGTTTGTTCTCCATGTCCAAGTAAATTAGAGGAGCAGAGGGGACAAACCACATCTCCAGACGACAGCTTAAATGAGTCCGAGAGTTTCATTAGATTATACGGACGTAATTATGTCAAGGTTTAAAGAGTGATTGAGAATAACTCTGACAACACTTGTAGATCAGGAACTGGAGACAACACACTGATCAATTACAGTAATATAGACACTTTCAAATATTATATATTATATTTTCATTATTTTTTAGTATCAGAATGTGTCCTATTTTATTACATTTTTATTTTTGATGAGCAAAAATGTGCTATTCAGCATTATTATATCAACAATAGTTTATGGACAGTGTATAATAATTAAAAGATGACAACTTAAAGTAGTTTCATTAAATTATTGGGACTTAATTATATCAAGGTTTAGAGAGTGATTGAGAATAACTCTGACAACAGAAACTGGAGACAACACACTGATCATTTACAGAAATATAGACTCTTCCTATATATTATATATTACATTTTCATTATTTTTATATTAGAATGTGTCCTAGTTTACTTAATTAAACATTTCATGAGCAAAAAAAGTACTATTTAGCTTTAATATGTCAACAATTGTTTATGAAAACTGTATAATAATTAAAACATGACAATTTAAATGAGTTTTATTCGATTACAGGGACGTAATTATGTTAAGGTGATTGAGAATAACTCTGACAACACTTGTAGATCAGGAACTGGAGACAACACACTGATCAATTACAGAAATATAGACACTCAAATATTATCATTATTTTTAGTTTAGAATGGGTCCTATTTTATCACATTTTTATATTTTGTGAGAAGAAATGTACTATTCAGCATTATTATATCAACAATAGTTTATGAACAATGTATAATAATTAAAAGATGACAACTTAAAGTAGTTTTATTTGATTATACAGACATAATTATGACTACAAAACATGACATGACATTAACATGGCATTTTCCAGGCCTGGAAAAGTTTCGCCACTGGCTTGCATGGTTCAGGATCTGTAGAGCTGCGCATCGTTGGATTTGCTCTTCAGTATTTGGACTCTCAGTAGTGATTATTAAACCACACTGAACTGAGCTAAACTGAACTGAACTTAAACACTACAAACTGAACTACACTGTTCCTATTTACTGTGATCCTCTATGTGAAGCTGCTTTGACACAATCTACATTGTATAAGCGCTATACAAATAAAGGTGAATTGAATTGAATTGAATTGGAAAAGTTGTGGAAAAACAGAAAAACCCACAAGGTTTTGGAAAAGCCATGGAAAACAGAAATCTGTAGTATTGAATATAGGTTACAGTGTTTCCTCTAGGATTTATTCCAGCTGTGGCGGCAGGCCTTTTGCACAGATCCACCAAATAACTATGGTGTTATATCAATGACAAATGTGCTGAGTGCAGTATTACAAGTCGAGATCGTATTCTAGTAATACAAGCATGCGAATCTCTTTGCTTGTGCACCCATTTCCTCTGCTTGAGCACAAAACTTCTTGCGCGCACTCAAATATACACTGCTCAATTGCAGATCTTCTTGTGTACTCTCGAATAAACGCTGCTGAAGTGTGATTTAGCGCCTTTATATAACGAGGATGTCTCCAACATTTATTAGATTTGCTAGAAATATTTACGAATGCCTCCAATAGACTTACAGAGCGGCAATAATGCATCCTGAAGTGAAGTGAAGCGGTTATAAACTCCAGCAAGATCAAGTCATTATATGCAGAGCCACAGACCTTTATCTATAAAGTATAATTATGGAAACTGTGTTCATCAGAACTAAAAGCTGCATCGTGTTTGCTGACCTCATGCATCACGCACCAGTCAGTCAGTCAGTCAGTCAGTCAGTCAGTCAGTCAGTCAGTCAGTCAGTCAGTCAGTCAGTCAGTCAGTCAGTCAGTCAGTCAGTCAGCACGTCACCTTAAAGGGTTAAACAAATAACTCACAGCACAACTATGATTACAGAAAAGTTAGCGCTGCTATAATTCACTGACCTTTTAATATGTTTCGGTGTGATTATATATTTAAAAAACAGCTGGATGTTTTGCACGAGAAGCTGTAATGTAGCCATGGCAGGATGAATTTTGGTGTGATGCCCCGCCATGGAAGAATGAATGTAGCGGAAACCTTGGGTCAGTTGTCTTGACTTCTATTCTGTCCTTGGCCAATCACATAGTCACATTATTAGTGCGGTGTAAGCATTATCTGAATCAATTTTACATAGATATCAATAAATAAAACTGGGTGTTTTAGGATATGCTGTAATAAATGTGAACATGCTTTGTTTTTCTTTTACCACACATACTGTATGTAGACCTTACATTAAACATTAGGTTGTGAACATTTACTTAAGAGTCTTGGAAAAATCATGAAAAAGTCATGAAATTTTAGTGGTAAAAATGTGTATGAACTCTGCACTAATCATTTATAGAAATATAGACACTTTCAAATATTATATATTACAATTTTATTATTTTGTAATATCAGAATGTGTCCTATTTTATTCAACTTTTATTTATTTTATGAGCAAAAAATGTACTATTCAGCATTATTATATCAACAATAGTTTAAGAACAATGTATAATAATTAAAAGATGACAACTTAAAGTAGTTTTATTCGATTATACAGTTATAATTATGTCAAGGTTTAGAGAGTGATTGAGAATTTATAGAAATATAAACACTTTCTCTCCACCATGCATTTTCCTTCGGCTCAGTCCCTTTATTTATCAGGGGCACCACAGCGAAATGAACCACCAACTATTTTACACAGCGGATGCCCTTCAAGCAGCAACCCAGTACTGGGAAACACCCATACACACTCATTGACACACACACACTCATACACTTTGGCCAATTTAGTTCATCAGTTCCCCTATAGCGCATGTGTTTGGACTGTGGGGGAAATCTACAATTTAATTTAGAATATTTTATAATTGTATTTATTTCTGAGCATATATTAGACTTTTCAACATTAATTTATTATTAAATTACATTTTGATGCTGTAGATGCAGATCTATCAATGTTATGTGCTGATTCTGATTCATACGTTTATAAAGAGATGCCTGTAGTAATCACACCTTAAATTAGCTTACAGATTTCATACATTTATATTTCCATATTTATGAACCACTAAATATTT
>NC_079448.1:56282123-56289623 GCF_903798145.1 Danio aesculapii | reverse complement strand
TGGGTCAAAAGTTTGGGATCACTATAATTTTTTTTATGTTTTTAAGTAAACATTTTTTTTTTACAAATTTAAGTGGATTGAACATAAAAAATTAAGTTGTTCCCCAGAAAAACCCTTCAGAATTGTGTTGATTCAACTCATTTTAAATAAGTAGTTTGAAGAAGCAGCAAATGTAATTTTTGAGTGTAATAAAATCATATAAAATATAAAAATAAAACAATAAAATAAAATTAAATAATGAAATTAAATAAAATAAGGGCCTCACGGTGGCGCAGTGGGTAGCACGATCGCCATAAGTTGGAATAGTTGTCGGTTCATTCCACTGTGGCAACCACTGATGAATACAGGGACTAAGCCAAAAAGAAAGAGAATGAATGAATGAATTAAATAAAAAAATAAAACAAAATAAAATAATAATCAAAATGATCATTAAACTGGTCCGAATGTTTGTAGCCCACATGTGTATAATATTTTAATTAATAACATAAATCTTGTTAATTTTGCAGTTTGTAATTTTTGTTTATTTAAATGTATTATCTTTCTATTTTTTAAAGATGTTTGGTGAATCAAATATTATTTTATTCATTCATTCATTTTCTTTTCGGCTTAGTCATGAAAAATCAGGGGTCACCACAGCGGAAAAAAACACCTACTGGGATACACTGGGAAACACCCACACACTCTTGCATTCACACACACACTCATACACTATGGCCAATTCACCACAGTGACTCCACAAATATTATTTAAATGCATTTATTTATTAATAAAATAAAATAAATAAATAAAACAAAATATTAAAAATAAATAAATAAAATAAATAAATAAAATATAAAAAATAAACATAATAAAATATAAAAATAAATAAAATAAAATAAAGTAAAATATAATAAAATAAAATATTAATAATAAATAAAATAAAATGAAATATTAAAAATAAATAAGATAAAATAAAATATAAAAAATAAATTAAATGAAATAAAATAAAAATATTAAAAATAAATAAAATAAAATATCAATAATAAATAAATAAAATATTAAAAATAATTTAAAATAAATAAAATTAAATTAAATTAAAACATTTTAAATAAATAAAATTAAATTAAATTAAATAAAATTAAATAAAATTAAATAAAATTAAATAAAATTAAAAATTAAAATAAATAAAATTAAATATTAAAAATAAATAAAAATAAATAAAAATTTAATTAAATTAAAAATTTTAATAAATTAATTAATTAAAATAAAATTTTAAAAATAAATAAAATAAAATGTTTATTTATGTGTCAGTAACTGTTTAAAACTGTTGAAAACTGTCTGCTTCTTATTCATTCAATTGTTTGTTCATATTTTCACACACCATTCAAAATGATCATTAAACTAGTCCAAATATTAATAGCCCACATGTATATGTTAGGAAAAATATTAAATATAATTTCAATAAACATGAAAAATCAAGAGAAACAAAAAATATATACAGTTTTGTTGAAATGTTGCAGTTTGTAGTTTTTGTTTGCAATATTTGCATTCATTTAAATGATGATGTTTGGTGACTAAAATATTATTTTAATAAATATATTAATTTAATAAATCTGTTTTGTTCAAATACACTAAAATATAACCTATAATCACTGAGAAATGGATAAAAATACGCATTTTCATAAATGGGTTATTTATGCTGAGCACTGTATGAGGTATATCATTATTATAGTAAGGGGGGCACAGCTAGGCTCAATGGTTAGCACTGTGTCCTCACAGCAAGAAGGTCGCTGGTTCAAGTCCCGGCTTGGTCAGTTGCATTTCTGTGTGGAGTTTGCGCCATAGGGGAACTGATCAACTAAATTGGCCGTAGTGTATGAGAGTGTATGAGAGTGTGTGTGTGTGTGTGTGTGTGTGTGTGTGTGTGTGTGTGTGTGTGTGTGTGTGTGTGTGTGTGTGTGTGAATGAGTACTGGGTTGCAGCTGGGCTTCCGCTGTGTAAACATATGCTGGATAAGTTGTCGGTTCATTCCACTGTGGCTACCTCTGATAAATAAAGGACTAAGCTGAAGGAAAATGACTGAATGATTTATTATAATAACATGAATATAGCTGATTGATTTACTGTGAATGGTTTATGAGCTGGTAGAGGTGTTTTTGGCCTCTGCTCTGCCACTTTTCCTCTTTTATATAACCATCTGCAGGAAGTCAGTGAAAGTGAATCCCTGAAGTCAGATTTGTTGGGAAACTCCGTCTCTGTGATGAAATGAATGCTCCATTTTTCTGGAAATAAGGAAATAAATTGGTGCACCTGACTCCATATGGTGACTTTTAGGGCCGTTCATATACAGTCCTTTTGACGTGCGCTATTAAAAAGGAACATATTACCCAGCGCTGGCACCGCAGCAGCGCTCTCACATGTAATTAGATTTGATTGCACAATCAGCTGGGACCCAATGAAGCGTCATATGTTTAGAGGCATAACTCATACAGCGCTATAGAGAGCTGGCAGACTCAGAGAGGGAGAGAGAGAGAGTGTGTGTGGCTGCGTCCCAAATCTTCCCTACTATATAGCATGTTAAAAACAGTGTGAGGCGAGTAGTAAGTTTGAAGTTAGTATATTGTAAAAACAGGATGCGAGAAGTTCTGCTACTGCCGGCGAGATTCTGAAGTGTGCATCTGATGAATGCTACGCTACACTGTAGTCAAGACAACTAATATTTATATGCTGCTTGAACTTATTTTTTATAAGTTATTCAGGTTTCAACTCAATTTTTTCAGTTTTACAAAGTTTAACTTAATATTTTAGTCAGTTTTATTTGATGTACTATAAGTTGAGATGATAAATTAAAACATTTAAGGCAGCAAGATTTTTTTTTAACAGTGTATCCCATCATGCACCACGAGCAGAGGTGGGTGGAGTATCCAAAATTACTGAAAAAATGACTCAAGTAAATAGTTACTAGTTACTTTTCATTATATATATTTATTTATACAACAGTTCTGTCTGGTTCTTGAATCTGATTGGCTGATAGCCGTGCAATATTTTGCCAGTAGCATCACACAAAGGCCTCTTCACCCTTCACTGTGTATTACTCCGCCCACATACAGCCAGCAACAAGCAGAGACGCTACAGTTTGACAAATATTACTGTTATTAGACAACAAAATGTACTTTTGAGGCGTTATTAATGGAGAATATAGTTGTTTAGATTGCAAATATGCAGTTTATTTGTAAAAATAGTGCCTAATTTAAAATATTTATAATTTCTGAGAGAGCTCGTCGGTGGCCAAAGACGGTTGATGTTGTCTCTCCACAAGATGGCGCCAGGACCGCATGATAAGCCCTTGCTTAGTGTGTATTGAGCGTGAATAAGAAGCTGAAAAACGGAAGTGTCACGGTTTTTAAGGTGGACCGGATAGAGTCAATAAGAAGCTGCGAATAAGAAGCTGGATTCAGCCTCGTCGCTCCTTATCGCAAACACAACAGCAGTCTGGTAGTCATTGCTCTGCTTTTTTCGAGGTTAATTTCTGTGATACTGTAGTGGTCGCTTAATGTTTGATCTGCTTTGTGTATAAATGTCCCCTTTAAGAGGACTATTCCTGTGGTTGTTTTACATTTGAGATGTAAGCACGCATGTATGGGAGCTCAGTTCAGTTCTGGCGAGCTCTGAGAAGCGTGTGATGGTCGCTCTACCCCTGTATCATTCTTTTATTTCAATAATGAAACATTTTATTTAGCGACGGATGTTTGAGACTCTTTTTCTTTTCCTTTTGTCTCCTCATTGTCGTTGACTGGCTTGTATGTAGTCGACAGTACTTGGGAGAAACGCATAAAGGTTGATAAGAAAAGCGAAATAGTTTCTGTCTCCTTTTTTTTTTCCTTAAAGTCTCCAGGTAAACACTGGGACCCGTCACCAGTCACAATACAGACGCAACAGAGAAATACAGTAGACTGTAATAGACTGTAGGGAGATATCTCTGTAGACTGATGTCATTTCATGTCACGTTCAGCCTCATAATCTTAAAATGTCAGCAAAATCAGCTGTTTTGTCATCACCTTAAGAGGGTCACACACCAGAAGCACCGCTTCACATTACGCTATAGACAATCATTCAAACACTAGCTCTACAGTGGCGTTGGTAAATTAGTAACGGCTTCTGCTGTTCTGGCGTCAGCTGCAGATGTCAATGAATGGCGGAAGAAAGTAGTTCCTAATACTAAAGGGTTTTAGACTCTCTGTGTTTGATTTTCTTTTTTATATACAAGATTGTGCCGTCGAACTGTTGTATAAACATAATATCACACGATTAGCAGTGTGATATGGCTGTATATTAGCACTCGTGCCAACACACGCCTCCCACCAGTGCTGATATACAGCCATATCGCACTGCTACTCGTGTGATATTGCTCATATATACAGTTGAAGTCAAAATGATTTGCCCTCCTGTGAATTCATTCATTCATTTTCTTTTCAGCTTAGTCCCTTTATTAATCTGGGGTTGCCACAGCAGAATGAACCACCAACTTATCCAGCACGTTTTACACTGCGGATGCCCTTCCAGCTGCAACCCATCACTGGGAAACTTCCATATACACTCATTCACACTCATACATTACGGACATCTTAGCCTACCCAATTCCCCTACAGCGCATGTGTTTGGTAGGTAACATATCAGTTCAGTCTTAACCAGCTAAAGAAGTGTATTGTCCTCTAGCAAAGATCGCTCAGCACAACGGTTACCTGTAGTGTTAGTAGCGGCCTCCAAGCGGGACTATCAAGCCGCATCTGTCTTGTCATCGATTTTTCTCACACTTTTGCTTGCCATTTTAATACAAATCAGCACTCAAACTACTGTAATTGAAGAGTCTAGAATTTTACTCGAATGGGTAAATTGTCGTTTTTTTAAAAAAAATGTCTCAGGAATGCCGTTATCGGACATCAAAATAACGTTTTCCTTAGACGCTGACTAGACATTGAATTTTGGTCACCTGACATCACATCACAACCTAAGTTTCCAACTGGGGATACTCATCCCGAGGCCCTCAGACCACGCAGCACCACTGATTCAATCCAAGACCAGCGACGAGATGATCCCAAGGTTTCCATAATCCTGGACCAGGCCGTATCCTGAGCAGCTACTGTGATGGTCATGGAAGAGTGGAGAACATGAGATGATTCCTGTGACGCTCCAGAGACAGACGAGTCTTCGCTGAGGCCAGCTTCCAGCCTCCGCCACTGAGACTGCAGCTCTGCACAAACGTTTGGCCAGCGGAGAAATAAAAATGGTCGTGCCCAACTGAGCCTGGTTTCTCTCAAGGTTTTTTAATTCTTCACTTCCGCCTTTAGTGAAGTTTTTCCCTCTCCGCTGTCACCACTGGCTTGCATGGTTCAGGATCTGTAGAGCTGCGCATCGTTGGATTTGCTCTTCAGTATTTGGACTCTCAGTAGTGATTATTAAACCACACTGAACTGAGCTCAACTGAACTGAACTTAAACACTACAAACTGAACTACACTGTTCCTATTTACTGTGACCTTTTATGTGAAGCTGCTTTGACACAATCTACATTGTATAAGCGCTGTACAAATAAAGGTGAATTGAATTGAATTGAAATCTAACCTAATATTAGTGTCTTATGATGTTGTGTGGCTGCTGGGCAATCACTAAACGCACTACAGAATATTACGTTTACACACATCCACAAATTAGATGTAAATGCATCAGCTTTTCACAGCGTAATACTCACTACTCACTACTCTTGAGTAGTTTTGAATAGTCTACTTTTTACTCTAACTATTGAGTATTACTGAGTAATATTCACAGCAGATACTTTTACTCTACTCGCTCTACATTTTAAGGCAAGTAATGTAACTTTTACTTGAGGATGATTTTTCACTACTACACTGCAAATCAGTTAGTCGGGGCAGGATTTTACTGGAGCCAAAGTTATCTCTGTTCAATAGTACACTCGAGTGTAAATGACGCTAATAAAATGACAGAAAGTGAGAGCGTGAACAAAACACAACTACCTCCTCATCTCACCGACAGACGTCCTCCGTTACTGATATCATGACATGAGATTATTGTCTAGAACTCAGGAAATGTTGCAGCTTTATTTTTCTCAGTAGTTCAGTGTGTGTGTGTGTGTGTGTGTGTGTGTGTGTGTGTGTGTGTGTGTGTGTGTGTGTGTGTGTGTGTGTGTTTATCCGCCAGGTCCGTCGGGTGTTTAATCCGGTGACCACAGTTTCTCACACATCATCACACTGATGAGAAAACAAACACACACTGATCCTTCTTCTGTTTCCCACACACTCCTTATGAGGAATGGACAAAACACAGAGGAATTAGTGTGTGTGTGTGTGTGTGTGTGTTCAGGTATCACAGAGTGTATTGTGTGTGTCCCCTGTGTGTGAGTGTGTGAAGATGGACTCGTCCTCACAGATGGGGCTTTAATTAACACATGGTCTCTCATCACAACACCACGGCCAGGTGTCGCCCGGGAAACTGACTCAGGACCAGACGCCTGGAGACCTGAACACACACACACACACACACACACACACACACACAACACAACGCACTCCTGGCAGACAGTTTGTTATAAACTCCAAATGTTACATATACTTTTACTATTTTTTATTATATTGCATTTTATTTCATCAATTATTTACATCATATTATTTTTTATTTATTGCAATTTAATGTAATTAAATATTTTTCCCTTCATTATTTTCTTTTGTTTTCTTTTGTCTTAATCTTCACCTCATTTTTTCTTTCTTCTCTTTTAGCATCAATTTAATTATTTAAAATGTTGTTTATTTTCCTTTTTTAAAAAATTCATCATTTTATTTTATTTTATTTAAAATACTTAGTATTACATTAAATCATTCATTTTCCTTCAGTTTAGTCCCTTTATTCATCCGGGGTCGCCACAGCAGAATGAGCCGACAACTATTCCAGTATATGTTTTACAGAGCGGATGCCCTTCCAACTGCAACCCAGTACTGGGAAACACCCATACACACTCATTCACTCACACACACTCATACACTATGGCCAGTTTAGTTGATCAGTTCCCCTATAGCGCATGTGTTTGGACTGTGGGGGAAACCGGAGCACCCGGAGGAAACCCACGCCAACACAGAGAGAACATGCAAACTCCACACAGAAACACACACTGACCCAGCCGAGGCTCCAACCAGCGAACTTTTTGCTGTGAGGCCACAGTGCTGACCACTGAGCCGCCGTGTGTATTTAATCATGTATAAATCATGTATTTTATTTTATTTTATTTTTAATTAAATTTAATTTAAATTATTAAAATTTTTTTGTTTTATTGTTTATTTCATTTTATTTGCTTTTTGATTATTTTATTTTATCTAAATTTATTTTATTTTATTTATTTTTGAATTTTATTTCATTTTCTTTGTATTTTTCATTTTATTTTTTATAATTTCATTTTATTTTTTAAATTAAATTAAACTAAATTAATTTATTTTGTATATTTCATTTTATTTGC
>NC_079448.1:56184623-56267123 GCF_903798145.1 Danio aesculapii | reverse complement strand
GTCTGATTCAAGAGCAAATGACTCAAATAAACTGATTCTTTTGAGTGAATCAGATGCAGATTGAGTGGCCAATGATGTCTGAATCTAGATCAAATGACTCCAATGAACTAATTCTTCTTAGTGAGTCAGATGCAGACTGCGTGACCACTGTTGTCTGAATCTAGAGCAAATGACTCAAATAAACTGATTCTTCTTAGTGAGTCAAATGCAGACTGCGTGACCACTGTTGTCTGAATCTAGAGCAAATGATTCTAATGAACTGATTCTAGAGTAAATGACTAATGATTCTTTTGAGTGACTCAGATACACACTGTGTTACCACTGTTGTCTGATTCAAGAGCAAATGACTCAAACTGATTCTTTTGAGTGAATCAGATGCAGATTGAGTGGCCAATGATGTCTGAATCTAGAGCAAATGACTCCAATGAACTGATTCTTCTTAGTGAGTCAGATGCAGACTGTGTGACCACTGTTGTCTGAATCTAGAGCAAATGACTCCAATGAACTGATTCTTCTTAGTGAGTCAGATGCAGAATGCGTGACCAATGTTGTCTGAATCTAGAGCAAATGACTCTAATGAACTGATTCTAGAGTAAATGACTAATGATTCTTTTGAGTGACTCAGATACACACTGTGTTGCCACTGTTGTCTGATTCAAGAGCAAATGACCCAAATGAACTGATTCTTTTGAGTGAATCAGATGCAGATTGAGTGGCCACTGTTGTCTGCATCTAGAGCAAATGAGTGTACACACACACACACACACACACAATATAGTAAATTTTGCCATATTCCCTAACAGCACATGTTTTTGTGCCATATACAGTAGAATATTCATAAGGAACATGTCAAATGAACACACTGCTGCTGTTTTGCTTGTGTCCAGAGTTATTAGTTGTCATAAATCAGATCCTCCACTCAGGTGTGTTTAACCTGTAATAAAGTTCCTCAAATCCTCCTGATTAAGAAGTCTGCGAGCTCGTCCACATACACTGGGCTGTATTATACAGTGGTCTGCTCATGTATTATGCAGACTGTGTGTAAAGCAGCGCTGATCAATGAGGAAAACACACTCTGGCCTGGGCAGAAGCTCCATTCAGTCCAAACACACACACACACACACACTGAATAATAGCAGCAGAGAAGTCAACAAAAGGAAAGTTAGTGTGTTTGTGTGTGTTTGTGTGTAATAAAGCAGCGCGGCTCCAGGGAGAGATGAGCTGAGATCTGCCAAACGTCCTCCGCTCTGATGGAAAACCTGGCAGCACAGCGAGAGGAGCCCGAATGCAGACACTCAGCCCCACTGCGGCCCTCACACACACATACAGACACACACACACACATACATTCATACACTCACACACACATACCCGCACGCATACACATACACACACATGCGCACACATACATGAAAGCATGCGCACATAATAACACTCACATAAAATCAAATATACATGCTCACACACACATTCAAACACACACATACGCACGCACATACATGAACGCATGCTCACACAAAAACACACACTGACACACATAAAATCAAACATACAAAAACACACACATACATGCATACATAGAAAAATACATACACACTTACACACACAAACATACACACGCACACACAAACATGAACAGACACTGACACATGCACACAATCACATGCACACACACACACACACAATCTCATTCATGCACACAAACTCACACATGCATACACACACACTCTCACACATTCATGCACATGCACACACACACGCACATTCATGCACACACACTTACACATACATGCTTACATACAAACATACATACACGAATACACACACATAAACATGCACAGACACTGACACATACACACAAACACACATACACATACATACAAACACATGCACACACACACACATTCATGCACACATTTGCACGTACATACATGCACGTACAGACACATGATACACACGCACACCAATGCACACATATGAACGCACACACACAGTGAATGTTTGTGTATGAGTGAGTGTGTGTATTAGTGAGTGTGTGTATGTGTGTGTGAGTTGTAAATTGAACAGGCAGATCTTGCATTTATATTGAAGTGAATCAGACTTCATCTTTAATCTCATATATCTCTAGTTCAGATGTTAAACGCAGAAGATGAACACGTGCAACATTAATGCCAAAGCCTAAATTCTGAGTGATATCAGGAGAACTCCTCCACACTGGCTTATTAAATTATACTTCAGATCAGATGTAGACAGTACATCAGGCTCTCTGTGAATGAACACGGAGCAGTGCTGTTGTTGATATGCTGTCCGTGTCCCGGTCAGAGAGAAGCAGATTGTGGATATTCCCATTATACACTGATATTTAGAGCTTTAACACTGTCAGTGGGAAACAGATCAACTTTGGATTGGAGATGTTTGCTGTATTGAGCTGGATTACATCCATCTGTACCAGTGGACCTACAGTACTGTATTATGCTGTATTATACTGTACTACACTGTACTGTACTATACTGTAGTATACTGTATTATACTGTACTATACTGTACTGTACAATGCCGCAATATACTGTCCTGTACTATGCATTATACTATACTGTACTATACTGCAGTATAGCAGGGCTGTGCCTGGTCAGTATTTAGATGGGAGACCACATGGGAAAGCTAGGTTGTTGCCGGAAGTGGTGTAAGTGAGGCTAGCAGGGGGTGCTTAACCTGTGGTCTATGTGGGTCCTAATGCCCCAGTATATTTATGGGGACTCTATACAGCTCATTGAGTGCCGTCTTTCGGATGAAACATTAAGCCGAGGTCCTGACTCTCGGTGGTCGTTGAATAATCCCAGGATGTCCTTGGAAAAAGAGTAGAGGTTTAACCCCGGCATCCTGGCCAAATCTGCCCCCTGGCCTCTGTCCATCCTCATATCATAACTAGCTTCATCACACTGTCTCCTCTGCACCAATCTGCTGGTGTGTGGTGTGCAGTCTGGCACAATATGGCTGTCGTTGCGTCATCCAGGTGGATGCTGCACACTGGTGCTCTTCAGTGTTAGGACTCTCAGTAGTGATTATTAAACCACACTGAACTGAGCTCAACTGAACTGAACTTAAACACTACAAACTGAACTACACTGTTCCTATTTACTATGATCTTCTATATGAAGCTGCTTTGACACAATCTACATTGTAAAAGTGCTATACAAATAAAGGGGAATTAAATTGAATTGAATTGGTGCTGGATGACGAGATTCCCCCCAAACATGTGTGTAAAGTGCTTTGAGTGTCTAGAAAAGAGCTATATTAATGTAAGGAATTATTACTATACTGTACCATACTGTACTGTACCATTGTGTACTAAACTGTACCATAATACTTTTTACTGTACTGTACTATAGTATACTGTACTGCATTGTACATCTCTGAGTGCTGAGAGCTTTAGTACAGTTGGCAGCATGGTGGACAGTGGGTAGCACAATGCCCTCACAGCAAGAAGGTCTCTGGTTTGAGTCTCAGCTGGGTCAGTTGGTGTTTCTGTGTGGAGTTTGCATGTTCTCCCCGTGTTGGTGTGGGTTTCCTCCGGGTGCTCCGGTTTCCCCCACAGCCCAAACACATGCGCTATAGGGGAATTGACCAACTAAATTGTCTATAGTGTATGTGTGTGAATGCCTGTGTCTGGATGTTTCCCTGTGATGGATTGCAGCTGGAAGGGCATCCACTGCGTAGAACATATGCTGGATAAGTTGGCGGTTCATGTACTATACTGTATTATACTATACTATACTATACTGTGGAGACCCCAGATTAATAAAGGGACTAAGCCGAAAAAAAAAAAAAAAAAATATATATATATATATAATATAAATAGATATATATGGCGTCATGTTTGTGACAGATATATGACAAGATTTGTAGTCTTGGTAACATCAGGTTGTCATGACAAAGACAAAAGAAGGTAGTGATGTATTTGTTTATGTTGAGTTGTCATAACAAACAATGTCTACTTTGCATTTAAAATGACAAAACTGAGTGAATAACACTTAATAAAATCATAAACTGTATTGCGGAAAGTTACTTTAGTCCAAGGGTGCCCAAAACTTCTTCTTAAAAAGGGCCAAAATCCGAACTTGATTGAGGGGCATGGGTCAAAGGTAAATATATCAAGGTGTATTACAAAGTTGGCATGGATTTCAAAATAAATAGAAAACATTACTTTAATCATTCTAACTAATGCATTAAATATATTTGTACATTTTATAATGAACCTACTGTATAAAAAAATATAAGAATTCCATTTATAACACAATGGAGTTTAATGTCGAATACACTAGTCAAGCTGCACCTGCCTTTGCCTTGAATTGTGGTCCATCCGTTAAGCAGCAGGATGTTCATTCAATAAAAAAACATCATTTACTAACATTTATTTCATCAAAGTTAGTGTTTTGTAGCTTAAACACAACACAAACAAATGAAAGGTTACGTTAAATCAGAAATCATAATGTATATTAAAGGCATTAACCCCGACCCTCCTCAGAATTCTCCCTCTCTTCTTAAATAGGATGGTTGGCCAAATCAAAGGTTACCATCGGTTACTAACTCTGCTTTAGACAGTAATGCATTACATTATCGAGTTTCAGCCCAAAATTGTAAGTAGTTGTGTTACTTAGTTACATCTTATGGTAAGTAATGTGTTATAGTACTCGGGTTTATTGATTTAATTTAATTCATTTCATGTTTATTTCTATAGCACTTTTACAATGTAGATTGTCTAAAAGCAGCTTAACATAGAAGATCTAGTAATGTCCAGATTTCAGAGTTAAAGTCCAGTCCAGTTCAGTTGAGCTCAGTTCAGTGTGGTTTAATAATCACTACTGAGAGTCCAAACACTGAAGAGCAAATCCAACGATGCGCAGCTCTACAGATCCTGAACCATGCAAGCTAGTGAAGACAGTGGAGGAACAAACTTCACCAATTGACCAAAGTGAAGGAGAAAACCTGGAGAGAAACCAGACTCATCTGGGCACGACCATTTCTCCTCTGACCAAACTTCCTGTGTGGAGATGCAGTCTGGGGGCTGGAGAGCGCTGGACGTCCATCATGGAGAAGCTGCAGGTTGGGAGTAGGTCACCAGCGGTGGTCAGGCTGGCCCTTCAGGATCAATGTGAAGACTCGTCTGTCACTGGGGTCTTACAGGAATCATCTCATGTTCTCCACTCCTCCATGACCACCACAGCAGCTGCTCAGGATACGGCCTGGTCCAGGATTATGGAGACCTTGGGATCATCTCTTCACAGGTCTTGGATCACATCAGTGGCGCTGCATTGTCTCTGAGGGCCTCAGGATGAGTATACACAGGTGGAAATAGAGAATAAAGAGAATAATTAGCGTAGCTGATGTTCATAGTGTATATAAACAAGATGCAGAAATGAAGTGTTATAAATGAAAATAGCAGTTATAGAGACACACATGTAAAGCACAGGAGAGTTTCTAACACAGTGTCTGCTGCATTAGGACAGGAGGAGTGTGTCCTACAGGTGGTTTGTTAAGCCCACTCACCTGCGTGGAGCACACAAGTCAGGCAGCATTACTTTACTTGTTACTTAGAAAGGTGATCTTATCATGAAACTCACGTTACTTGTGATGTGTCTCCCCCAACACTGGTCATAAGCAGGCATAACATCTCAGTCTCACTCTTATGAACACCCCTACAGGTAAAGGCTCACCAAAAGAATAAAGATCTTCTAGTGGTGTCAGGAGTACAGTTCAACCACAGACATGAGCACCTAAACATGCAGACTGAAGAGTGTGTGTGTGTAACGAAGTAAAGGTGATCGTCTATTTGTAGTGAGAGAGGGTTAAATACACTCCACTTCCTGTTCTGCTCACTGTCAGTCTGTCATTAAACATGATGAACTTCCTGTTGAAGGGGTCTTTCTCCTCAAGCGCTTGACAATTTTCCACCAGTCCGTGCCAAAAATCATACTGGTACTCGGAGACGAGCTTCTTTCTGAAATCCCCCATGCCTGAGTGAGGAGAGAGAGAGAGAGAGAGAGAGAGAGAGAGAGAGAGAGAGAGACAGAGAGACAGAGAGAGACAGAGAGAGAGAGAGAGAGAGAGAGAGAGAGACAGAGAGAGAGAGAGAGAGAGAGAGAGAGAGAGAGAGAGAGAGAGAGAGAGAGAGAGAGAGAGAGAGAGAGAGAGGAGAGACAGAGAGAGAGAGAGAGACAGAGAGAGACAGAGAGAGAGACAGAGAGAGAGAGAGAGAGAGAGAAGAGAGAGAGAGAGAGAGACAGAGAGAGAGAGAGAGAGAGAGAGAGAGAGAGAGAGACAGAGAGACAGAGAGAGACAGAGAGAGAGAGAGAGAGGATGAGAGAGAGAGCAGAGAAGAGAGAGAGACAGAGAGAGAGAGAGAGAGAGAGAGAGAGAGAGAGAGAGAGAGACAGAGAGAGAGAGAGAGAGAGAGAGAGAGAGAGAGAGAGCGAGAGAGAGAGAGAGAGAGAGAGAGAGAGAGAGAGAGAGAGAGAGAGAGAGAGAGAGAGAACATGTTTTAGTCATTTGCATGAACACAGGAAGTGCCGTTTGTCCAGAGTTATAACTCAGAGCAGATCTGCAACGAGGCGAGGCTGGAGCTTCCCAGCATTCCTCACTGCTGGATCACACGCACACATACACACACACACACAAACACACACATGCAGTAAAACACAGTTAAACACACACAAACACACGCACACCGAGATGTAGTAAAACACAGTTAAACACACACACACACACACACCCACACACACACACACACAGTAAAACACAGGTAAACGCACACACACACACAGTAAAACACAGTTAAACACACACACACACACACACACACACACAGTAAAGCACAGGTAAACACACACACACTCACACAGTAAAACACAGGTAAACACTCACGCACACGCACACACACACACACACAGTAAAACACAGGTAAACACACACACATTGGTAAACACACACACACACACACACACACACACGTAGTAAAACACAGGTAAACACACACACACAGTAAAACACAGGTAAACACACACACACACACACACACACACAGTAAAACACAGTTAAACACACACACGCAGTAAAACACAGGTAAACACACACACACACACACACACAGTAAAACACAGTTAAACACACACACGCAGTAAAACACAGGTAAACACACACACACACACACACACAGACACACACAGTCACACATATGCATTAAAACACAGGTAAACACACGCACGCAGTAAAACACAATACAGCCACAGACACACACACGTACACCTGCAGACGCAGCGGGGAGCAGGGAGTGTGTGTGAGAGAGATGAGTGTGTGGAAAGCTGTCGTGATTTGTCTGTATCCCCCGTGGACATGTCAGTCTTCTTCCTCTCAGCAATACTGCACAGAGACCATTCATACAGTCCTGTCCTTCAGCTTAATCTCTGATTGACCACAGCGGAATGAACCACCAACTACTCTGGCATATGTTTCACACAGCGGATGCCCTTCCAGCCGCAACCCAGTACTGGGAAATCTGCATACAGTAGAGGACACCTATAATTCAAAAAGAAACTGGACAACTATTTCAGTTTTACCACACTTCTTCTGTTCAATGAGCACAAGAAGGTCTCTGGTTCGAGTCCTGGCTGGGCCAGTTGCATTTCTGTGTGGAGTTTGCATGTTCTCCCCATGTTCGCATGGGTTTTCTCCTGGTGCTCCAGCTTCCCCTACAGTTCAAACACATGCTAAATTGACCGTAGTGTATGAGTGTGTGTGAGTGAGTGTGTATGGGTGTTTCCCAGTACTGGGTTGCAGCTGGAAGGGCATCCGCTGTGCAAAACATATGCTGGAATAGTTGGCGGTTCATTCCGCTGTGGCGACCCCTGGTTAATAAAGGGACTAAGCTGAAGGAAAATGAATGAATGAATCCATTTAATCACACACTCTCACAATAGCACACAGGTAATGTTCTCTAACTCTCTGAAACTGACACTTTGATCCTTATTGTGGCGTTTTGGTGACTGTAGCTTTAAATGCAAATGAGATTCATGTACTTAAGTCATGTAAACATAGTAAAGATATTTCTAAAGTACTATAAACTATAATATAATCTATAAACTATAATATAATCATCTTTCTTAATTCTCTATTTCCACCTGTGTATACTCATCCTGAGGCCCTCAGACTATGCAGCGCCACTGATGTGATCCAAGACCTGTGAAGAGATGATCCCAATGTCTCCATAATCCTGGACCAGGCCGTATCCTGAGCAGCTGCTGTGGTGGTCATGGAGGAGTGGAGAACATGAGACTGATTCCTGTAAGACCCCAGTGACAGACGAGTCTTCGCATTAATCCTGAAGGGCCAGCCTTTAGCTCCGCTCACGCTCCGCCTCTTTGCCCTTATTTGGTAACCCCCGGTCGGCACGATGATGCGTGAACAGAATGGAAACGGTTGGCCACACCCAGAGATGTATAGTAACGCAGTAGAACTACTTCACTACTGTACTTAAGTACTAAAAGGCAGTATCAGTACTTTACTGGAGTATTGTTTGTTTCTCCTACTTCCACTTTTACTTAAGTACATATTTACGATGAGTTTAATACTTTTACTCCGATAGATTTTTTATGAGCTGCATCGTTACTCGTTACTAGAGGTGTCAAAATGGTCGATATCGGTTCAGTAATAGATCATAACGGGTTATTACGCACTGACGTCATTTATCTCCTATGTGCGGTGTCGCAATACTATGGCGAAGGACGGAGGCGCGAGGGCGAGTGAAGGCGGCACAGCACACGAGCCGCTATTTCACTACTACAGAGAAATGTTGTGAGACTCCATCTCTGCCTCTCTCACTTTGGACATTTGACCCGCTGGCCTGGTAGGCGTGTATGAGGTGCAAGTTTTCTCCACTGTGTCTATTATAAATTACCTGTGATAACCGCGTATTATACATACATAGACTGTAACCGCGGCTGTTCTTCTCGCCATCAGTGAACAACGCTTTCATTTCTAAAGCCGATAGCAGCCCTTTCTGTTGAGAAGGTGAAGACAATAACTAATCAAAGGGGTGTAAGACCTCGCCTGTCAGCGTTTAAAAAGCAGGCGGGAGAATATTTACATTAGTTTATTTGCTATAAATGCTCATGCTGTTTTCTGTGCATGAGTTTTGTTTGATACATTCAGAAAGAGTGTTTTCTTTGAGCGGGTCAAATTAAGGGTACAGTTCATATATCTTACTGCTGTATTAAAGGACACAATTGTATTACAAGTAACCATTTAACTGTCACACCAAGAAAAAAACCAATAGAATTTTTTTATTTATTGCATTTATTAACTCCTAATGTCGCTAGTTAACACAATCAATACATTTTCCCCCAACACATCCCATAATTTCTAAAATATCAGCCTCTACCAAATGGTTGAGATGTTGGTTTATGGTAAAAGTACCAGAATGAATAAATATACTATAAAAATATGAAGTTTAAGACCAATTTAATTAAAACATAATCAAAATGAAACATTTTTGAATACTAAATCATAGCCATAAGCCATAAAATATTTCAGATTTTCATTTAACGCAGTAATATACACGTTTTCTTTTTTTTACAATAAAATCAAAATCAAGGGAATTAGACATTCGTTTACAGCGTTTACAACCAATAGCATTTTGAGTGGATTATGGACTGTTTTTGTGACACACAACTTTGAAAGGTGTGTGTTAAAGCTGTTATAATCTGTCAGATCTGTGGTTCTAGCGTGAGAGAAAAACAGTATTGTAAGTCATGTTTCTTTTCGTTCTGCTTAATGACGTGCCCCCCAAAAATAGATTTAAAATAAACAAAACAATATGATGTCTTTTGACTGCATTCTTTAATAACTACATTACACAATACTTGTACTTTTACTTTCAGTACTTGAGTATTAAATTTTGAAATAAACTACTTGCAATACTGAAGTACAAAAAATGTTGAATACTTTAGTACTTCCACTTAAGTATGGTGCTTAAAGAGCACTTTTACTTCTACTCAAGTCACTTTTTGATAGAGTACTTGTACTTTTACTTAAGTCTGGGTCTCTAGTACTTTATACATCTCTGGCCACACCTACTTGTAGGTTCATTTATGTTGTTCAGAAACCTATGGGTGACGACTCAGATACTACAGCCATATCTTTCACAGTCTATGGCAGGGCTATTCAATTGGCAGCCCCTGAGGCAGATTGTTCCAGCCCTCCAAATAGTGTGACCAACACATCGAAAATAAATTGAGTTCAGTCTAAAAGCGGCCGCTATAGTTATAAAGTCTGTTCAATACAGCACGAGCTGCAGTTGAAGGCTGCGCAGTGCGTGAGTCACCTGACATTAAGCGAGTGGCGCGAGCAGCCAGAAACATTTGGATATGTTTGTAGAAAAGGCCTTTTGTACAGTGCACTGATATCACTTGGGTATGCACAGCGGTATGCACAGGGATGCAATGATCAGCTGATTCCACTATTAACCGCGCTTTAATTCATTACAGTTAATCAATCGTAAAGGCTTCTCCACGCTGCGTTTCTGTTGCACAGAGCAAAACTGCTGCAACTTAACAAAGTTATGCCACCTGTGTGCTACTTTAAAGTTCCAAGCTTATACCGAGGCTAATACACACGCACACTGGATTAACCGTACCAGCAGGCCGATCACATATTGCGTCTGTTCCGCATGTCAATTCATTATTTGCAATGGAGACGTGTGCATATTTGGAGCGGTGTGACTTGCAAGAGCGATGCAATTGTGCCCTCCAGGCGCTTACAGTAGAAATGATCCAACGCTGTAGTGGAGAGAGTTGTGCGTGGCTTTCAGTGAAATGTACACAAAAGATACGTTACATGAATTATTCCAAAGGATTAAAATGATTATGTGTGTATGAACACAGATAATAACAACAGTTCTTTTAAATTCTTTACTAATATATAGCTTAAACTAACATTAGACAAACACTATTTTTATTTATCCTCATTTTTATTTATTTATTCATTGTTCTGTCGTTTATTTTCATTGTAAAATTATCAAAAACTTATTCATTTATTTTTAAGTCCAAAGAGAAGTGGAGTATTGTTTGTGTTTTATTAATATTTTGTGCTGTATAAATAAACAACACTGTAAAATAGAAGCAGTTTTCTTGTGGTTTTCTAAACTAGTCGTGTTCTGAACTTAATAAATGCATAATATACATGATAATTGATGATTATTCTTATAATCATACAACCAAAATCTTTAATCCTTGCATTCCTAATTGTTACGCAGTTTATTTTATTTATTTATTTATTTTTTATTATTTTTATAGGGGTTTTCACCTTTATTTATAGAACAGTGGAGATTTAAAGACAGGAACGTGTGGGGAGCAGAGAGAGGGGAAAGATTGGCAAAGGACCTCAAGCCGAGAATCGAACTCGGGTCGCCGCGAGCACCTGGGTGCTATATGTCGACGCACTAACCACTAGGCTATTGGCGCCGATTGTTACGCAATTTAAAACATAACATATAAATGAGTTTGAAATACAACACCTGAATATGTTTGTAAAAAGCCACATCGTACAATGCAGTGATGTTATGTAGTTTCAAAATACAATATATTAACATTTTAATGTAGAAAAAGCCAGCGTGGGTGTCTTAAGGAGCAAAAATACAGCATATGGGCTCTTATATTGCTGCTGTGTCATCACTCATATTGTAAGTCATGTCTCTCCGACCCCTCATTTAGGATGCTCTTCATGAAATGGCCCCTATGACAAACTAATTGAACAGCCCTGGTCTATGGTGTACACATTTACGTGCATTTTTGATTTAAAGGGCTCCTACTATGCAAAAATCCAGTAGTGTGTGTGTGTCAGCAGTGTGTGAATATCTCCAGCCTCTAATGGTCAACATGAATTAATTGTATTTGCTTGATGAATGAAACACTTTGATTGACATTCTCTCTTTGTACGTGTCATCAGAGGGGGAAAGCCCCGCCCACTAGTGCTCATCTCTCCATCTCATTAGCATAAACAGCAGCCCTGAGTGAGAAGCAGCCGTCTGTCCATTATCCATTAGAGTGTTTGAGCTGCTGAAGATAATGTCAGCATAGACTAAGAGGATTATAGATGTGGAGTTTTAGATGAGAAGCGACATAGACTGACAGATATTGTAGCTCCGCCCTCATCTGAAAAGAGCACTATCTTATTTGCATTTAAAGCGACAGTCGCCAAAACACAACAAGTTAGGATCAACACCTGAGAGGGTCAGTTTCAGAGAGTTAGAGAACATTATCTGTGTGCTGTTATCAGCTCGAACTCCACACACACTCATCAGAGACTTAGTTTACGTCTTGTATAAAGTGGCAGAATAGAATCAGTGACATTTATTTCTGCGAGTACTTTACCATACAGCAGAAAGTTGCTAAAGCAGATGATCAGTCGGCGCAGCGCCTCGGGGTGCCGGAATATAATGATGATTATTACAACAGCAAACTCATGCTTTCATTACTCTCCTGTCTGAGCGGAGCCGTTCTTCTGACAGCGCTGAGAAGTGTTTGTGAGGATGGAGAAGACTTCAGGGACGCTCCTGCACCAGCACATCTTCTTGTCCTCGGGTTAAAATAATATGAGTCCAGGTTTGTGTGTGAAGCCTGTGGCGTTTGGACCGTGTTCAACATCTGCCCGCTTTACTACACAAGCATCAAATGTGTCAGAAACAGCGTCTTATTAAACTTCTGCTCCGTCTTCTGTTGTTGAGTCTCGTCTTGTCTCCACAGAAAGGTTATTATAGCGGTGCATGTATAATGAGTTATTATGGTGACGCTGTTAGTAAATGTAATGTGCAGTTCAGATTAGCTTTACGTTTGTTTCGCTCATGTTAGATTTCATTCAGTTAGTTTCCCTTTGTGAACAGATTTTTATATAGTTTTATTCATTCATTCATTTTCTTTTCAGCTTAGTCCCTTTATTCATCAGGGGTCGCCACAGCGGAATGAACCGCCAACTATTGCAGCATATGTTTTACACAGCGACTGCAACCCAGTACTGGAAAACACCCATACACACTCATTCACACACACACACACACACACACACACACACACACACACACACACACACACACTCATATACTACAGCCAGTTTAGTTGATCAGTTCTCCTATAGCGCATGTGTTTGGACTGTGGGGGAAACCGGAGAAACCCACACCAACACGGGGAGAACATGCAAACTCCACACAGAAACACCAACTGACCCAGCTGGGACTCGAACCAGCAACCTTCTTACTGTGAGGCCACAGTGTGACACCACTGAGCCACCGTGCTGCTCCAAATTGTTATATATATATATATATATATATATATAAAATAATCTCGTCTTGTATTCACAGAAAGGCTATTATACAGTAGTTTTGCATGTAAAATAATTTAAATAATTTCTTATTTTAATGCTGTTTGTAAATGTAATGTGCATTTCAAATGATTAAGTTTGTGTCTTGGATGGGTTTGTTAGTTGTAGATTTTATTTTGTGAACATTATAATATAATTTTTAATATGATCTTGTCTTGTGTCCACAGAAGGTTATTATAGTTTTGCCTGTTTAATAGAGTTTTATTGTGATTTTCTTTGTAAATTTGCTGTTCATGTTCAGATTCACTTTTAGGTTTCATTTTGTGAACATTTGTGTTTGCTCTTTATATATGTAGTTGTAGTTTTAGTACTTGTAGTTTATCGGAGTGAACAGAACACTTTAGCTTCTACCTTGATCTACAGAAAGATTATTATAGTTTAGCATGTTTTGACTAGTTCTTATTTTGATGCTGTTTTTAAATGTAATGTGCATTTCACATCAGCTTTACGTTTGAGTTTCTTTGACACTTTTGCTAGTTTTAGGTTTTATTTTGTGAACATTTTAATTTAATTTTAATTTAGTTAGAGTTTCAGTAATTGTAGTTTATCTGAGTTAGATTCTGTTGTGAATTTCTCTAGTCTGGCTCACGGCACCAAACTGTTGTGAAATTCTAAGAAGAGCCCAAAAAACCAGGGAGAACTTTCGGTTGTCTTCTGTTACGGAAGCAGACGGACAAACAAGGGGAGTGAGTATAAACAATGTTTATTCCAACAGTAGAGTATAAATGAATAGTGATGGAGCGATGAACGGAGTTTAGTGGAACTGATGATCCTCTTTGTCAGGTGGGATGACAAACACTGAAGGATGACCGAATGCACACACCAGAGGACTTGCGGGGAAGACAGACTGACGAGACACACAACGCTGACAGGACACCGGGACACTGGACAGACTAGAAGGAAACAGAGTAAAGGTAAGTATAATTGCTGAGATCGTAGGGGAGTGAAACCTAGGAAGTGGTTCACTCAGAGTCCGCTTCGTAGGAACGAGACCGGACAATGAGTGAAGTGAGGTGTGTGCTTATATAGTGAATGGGAGTGATTGGGTGCAGCTGTGCGTGGTTAATACTCAGGTGAAGGTGCTCGGTGCGTGATGTTGGTGGAAGAGCCTGGCCAATCCGTGACATTACCCCCCTCCCCAGGGCCCGCTCCTGAGGGCCTGAACCTCCGACGTCGTGGTGGTCTACCTCGTCCTCGAGGTGCTGGAAATTCTGGGTGATTGGAGTGGAACTCTTCCATAAGTGCGGGATCTAGTATATCGGATCTGGAGACCCATGACCTCTCTTCTGGACCGTATCCTTCCCAGTCGACGAGGTATTCAAGCTGACCACCACGACGCCGGGACCGTAGGATGTCCTTGACTTGGTAGATGGCCCCTTCTTCTAACATCAGGGGGGGAGGAGGTTCCTCTTCATGGCCAGGCTCTGTGGAGGGAATCAGAGGATCGTGAAAGGGTTTTAGAAGGGACACGTGGAATGTGGGGTGGATTCTGTACTGTGGTGGTAACTGTAATTTGTATGTGACGGGGTTGACCTGTTCCAGAATGGTGAAGGGACCAACAAATCTGGGACTTAATTTTCGGGAGGGCAGTCGCAACCGGATATCTCTGGTGGAGAGCCAGACCTTTTGTCCTGGAGTATAGATGGGGCCTGGAATCCTCCTCTTATCAGATACCTCCTTTGTTCTGCGTACTGCCCTCTGGAGATGGTGATGAGCATCGTCCCAGACTCTCTCGCTCTCCCGGAACCAGTAATCCACTGCGGGGACATCAGATGGTGCGCCATCCCAGGGGAAGAGTGGAGGTTGGAACCCTAGGATGCACTGGAATGGCGTGAGTCCGGTGGTAGGTTGCCGCAGGGAATTCTGGGCGTATTCCGCCCAGCCCAGAAACTGGCTCCAGGAGTTTTGGTGACCGTGACAGAAGGTCCGGAGGAACCGCCCCACTTCCTGAATTTTCCTCTCTGTCTGGCCGTTGGTTTGGGGGTGATAGCCAGACGAGAGGCTTACGGTCACACCTAGGAGTCTGAAGAATGCTCTCCATAGTCTGGAGATGAATTGGGGTCCTCGATCCGAGACTATATCTTCTGGTAACCCAAAATTTCGAAAGACGTGGTTGAACAGGTTTTCGGCGGTCTCTAGGGCTGTGGGTATACCTTTCAAAGGAATCAAACGACAGAATTTAGAGAATCGATCTATGATGACTAGAATGCAGGTGTTACCTTCAGACAATGGGAGGTCTGTCATGAAGTCAACTCCTAGGTGTGACCAGGGGCGGTTTGGGATGGGCAAGGGATGGAGTTTACCAGCAGGTAGATGGCGAGGACTCTTCGCCATAGCGCATTCTCTGCAGCCTTGGACGTATCTTCTCACATCCCTCGCCATGTTCGGCCACCAAAAGCGTTGGGATAGCAGCGAGAGGGTGTTGTTGGCCCCAGGATGTCCTGTGCCCAGAGATGTATGGCTGGAATGAATGAGATCTACCCGTTGGTTTTCAGGGATGAAGCGTCGATTGGGGGGACAGCCCGGCGGAGTTCTGGATTCTGGAGTGGCGTTTACTGTAGGAGCGGACCATTGGATGGGACAGATAGTGATCTGATCGGGAAGGATCTTGGCCGGTGTCTCAATAATTTCATGCTGGTCGTGAATTCTGGAAAGTGCGTCTGCTCTGATGTTCTTCGAACCTGGTCGATATGAGATAGAGAACTGAAATCTGGAGAAGAACAATGACCAACGGGCTTGACGAGGACAGAGTCTTTTAGCATCTTTTAGGTATTGGAGATTTTTATGATCTGTGATCACCTGGAACGAATGTTTGGCCCCCTCCAACCAGTGTCGCCACTCCTCCAGGGCGAGCTTGATGGCCAGAAGTTCTCGATTTCCGATGTCATAGTTCCTTTCCGCCGGGCTGAGCTTCCGGGAGAAATAGGCACATGGATGGAGTAATGAAGGAGTACCGTGGTACTGGGACAGGATGGCTCCCACTCCGGTGGTCGATGCATCCACTTCGACCACAAACGGCAAGTCAGGATCAGGATGAGTCAGCAGTGGGGCTTGAGTGAAGGATTCTTTTAGGTTTTGGAAGGCTGCGGCGGCTTCGGGAGGCCAGGGTAGTGCTTTGGGTTTATTTTTCAACAGGTTGGTGAGCGGAGCGGTGATGAGACTGTAATTCTGGATGAAACGTCGGTAGAAATTAGCAAATCCTAGGAAACGTTGGAGTTCCTTTATGGTCTTTGGTTCGGGCCAGGAGATGACGGAAGTGACCTTCCCCTCGTCCATACGAACCCCTCTTTGATCGATGATGTACCCCAAGAACTGAACAGATGGTGAATGGAAGGAGCATTTTTCAGCCTTGAGGTACAGGCGGTGTTTCCTGAGGGTTTTCAGGATCTCCGCAACGTGGTGGCGATGTTCGGCCTCACTCCGGGAGTAAATCAGGATATCATCTATGTATACAATGACGAAGAGATGAAGGAACTCCCGGAGAACTTCGTGGATGAAGTTTTGGAATACGGAGGGGGCGTTAACCAGACCATAGGGCATGACCAGGTACTCGTAGTGTCCAGTAGGGGTCACAAACCCAGTCTTCCACTCGTCCCCCTCACGTATTCTCACCAGGTTATAGGCGCTGCGGAGGTCCAACTTGGTGAAAATTTTGGCGGATCTGAGTTGTTCCAGGGCCGCAGGGACGAGAGGAAGGGGATACCGGAACTTGACTGTACCTTGATTTAGGGTTCTGTAATCGATACATGGCCGCAGCCCTCCATCCTTCTTAGCCACGAAGAAGAAACTTGAGGCAGCAGGTGACGTGGATGGACGGATATACCCCTGACTCAGAGCCTCATGGATGTACTCCTCCATTGCCTTGGTCTCCGGAAGGGACAACGGGTAGATCCTACCTCTGGGCATAGGAGCGTCTGGAAGCAGGTCTATGGCGCAGTCCCATGGCCGATGTGGAGGTAGCTGGGAAGCTCTCTTGGGGCAAAATACATCCTCGTATGAGGAGTAGATCTTCGGGATCTGAATGGATATTTTCTCGACAGGACTTTCGACAGACGTGACGTAGACGGTAAGGGGTCTTTGAATTTGTAAGGGTAGATCGGGAAAACAGCTGGATCTGCATTCTTCTCCCCATCTCTTAATCTCTCCTGTGCCCCAAGAGAGGATGGGATCGTGCTTCACCAGCCACGGGCGCCCTAAGATGATATCCATCGATGCACCCTCCAGAACCAGAAATTGAATCTCCTCTTTGTGGAGCAGTCCTACTTGGAGATTGACGGGTTCACATTTTCGATGGATACGTGCCTGAGAATGGATATCGTTGGTTATGGGCTGAATCTGGTAGACGTGCGTCGAGGCTTCGGTGTTAAGCTGTAGTCGGCGACAGAGGGCGTGCGAGATGAAATTTCCTGCTGACCCGGAGTCGATGAGGGCTGTGACTGAAACTGAGACAGAAGGGGTAGTTAACTGGACATTAGTGGTGAGAGGATGCATTTTTTCAATGGGAGAACTGAACAAACTCACCACAGAGCGTGTTGGACGGATGGGACAGTCCAGCCTGACATGTCCTTTGGCACCACAGTACATGCACAGACCCCGGGTCAGCCTCCTCTGTCGCTCGGTGATTGTGAGTCTACCAGATTCTATGATCATGGGCTCTGGTTCTGGAGGGACGGCTGGCTCTGGCGAACGGAGGAGTGCTTGTGATACCGGTGGAGGATCATGCTGGTAGACCCTCAGACGATCGGAACAGCGCAGAGAGTGTTGGATGAACTTCTCCAATCCCATCGTGTCGTCGAGGGCGGCCAGCTGTAACCGGAGGCTGGGCTCTAGTCCGAGCCGGTAGGTTGTGAGGAGAGATCGCTCATTCCACCCGCTAGCAGCAGCCAGAGTTCGGAACCTGAGAGCATAATCCTGAGTGGACATGGCTCCCTGTTTGAGATGGTATAACTGTTCTCCAGCTGCTACTTCGGCATCCGCGCGACCAAAAACCTCCTTGAAATATTGGGTGAATGACTGAATGGAATTTGTTACCGGCCCAGACTGTTGCCAGATGGTTTCAGCCCACCGAAGAGCCGACCCAGAGAGAAGGGAGATGATGAATGCGATTTTGGACCGATCTGTAGGGTATAACTCGGGTTGCATAGTGAATACCAGAGAACATTGTAGGAGAAATCCATTGCACTCCTCCGCCCCGCCAGAGTAGGGCGCTGGTCGAGCCATGGGACTGGATGAGTGGGTGGACGGTGAAGAAGTGCTCGGTGCTGGTGGTGCTTCGGGAAGTGGAGCAGATGGTAGTAGCACTCTCTTCAATGAATCCACCAACTCCTGAAGGGGATCGTGAGTGCTCATGCTGTTGGTAGTTGAGGGTCCGGTCTTCTGTTACGGAAGCAGACGGACAAACAAGGGGAGTGAGTATAAACAATGTTTATTCCAACAGTAGAGTATAAATGAATAGTGATGGAGCGATGAACGGAGTTTAGTGGAACTGATGATCCTCTTTGTCAGGTGGGATGACAAACACTGAAGGATGACCGAATGCACACACCAGAGGACTTGCGGGGAAGACAGACTGACGAGACACACAACGCTGACAGGACACCGGGACACTGGACAGACTAGAAGGAAACAGAGTAAAGGTAAGTATAATTGCTGAGATCGTAGGGGAGTGAAACCTAGGAAGTGGTTCACTCAGAGTCCGCTTCGTAGGAACGAGACCGGACAATGAGTGAAGTGAGGTGTGTGCTTATATAGTGAATGGGAGTGATTGGGTGCAGCTGTGCGTGGTTAATACTCAGGTGAAGGTGCTCGGTGCGTGATGTTGGTGGAAGAGCCTGGCCAATCCGTGACATCTTCAAAGCAGAATCCTTTAATAAGAAGAACTCAGCGTGGCTGTGGCGTCATCAAAAGAAAACTCTCAACTGTACAGCAAGCACTCGTTTTTTATATATTCTAAAACAAAGCATGCAAATGAAGTGTTGTTGTCGGCAGGATAAACTGCTTTTTCAAGCCTGATCTCATCAGCATGTAAGTCTGCAGAATGGATGAAACCTGCCCAGCTACTGATTACATAAAAGGGGTTTCTTAGAACTGAAAGTTTCACCCTAAGACAAAGGCAAAAAATCAGTGTGCCAAATGATGTTCTGGAGACCAGTCCCGTCTGACCAGTTGACCGAAAAGAGAAAACAATAGACACAGCCATGATGTGAAACTGACAATTTGCATTACTTTGGAGACAGTCAGGGCTCAGAAAAACCAAGACATTTTAGTGTCTGCCACACCAGTTATATATATATATATAGATAATATAAATTTATATTCCCACAATTCAAATTAATAATAGATAGAACACATTTTAATATTTACTTATTTTTGTATGATGTTTTTGTGTACAATTATAAGTGCTTATCACTTCTGAAAATTAGTATTTCTTTTTGCTAATTATTGATTTTTTCAGTCACTTTTTCACAGGTTGTGGTTAGTTTTGTTTCGTTTAAGTTTTCCATTAATTCATATAATTTTTAATATTATTTTAGTTAGCAAAAATGTTTTTTTGAACAATAGTTTTAGTTTCAGTTTATTAAAATTACCTTGATTCACAGAAAGCCTATTATAGCTTTGCATGTTTAATATAGTTTTTATTTTGATGCTGTTTTTTAATTTGCTGTGCATTTCAGATTTACGTTTGTTTCTTTGATGGTTTTGTTAGTTTTAATGTAGTTTTTTTTCCATATTTTCATTTAGTTTTTATATCTATTTTTAAATATTCTCCTTTTGGATCCACAGAAAGCGTATTATACAGTAGTTTTGCATGTTGTGATATTAGTTTTTTTTAATTTGCTGTGCATTTTAGATTTACGTTTGATTCTTTGATGGTTTTGTTAGTTTTTATGTAGTTTTTTTTCCTTTTTGAACATATTTTCATTCAGTTTTTATATCTATTTTTATATATTCTCCTTTTGGATCCATTATACAGTAGTTTTGCATGTTGTGATATTAGTTTTTTTTAATTTGCTGTGCATTTATGTTTGTTTCTTTGATGGTTTTGTTAGTTTTAATTGATTTTTTCCATATTTTCATTTAGTTTTTATATCTATTTTTATATATTCTCCTTTTGGATCCACAGAAAGCGTATTATACAGTAGTTTTGCATGTTTTGATATTAGTTTTTTTTTAATTTGCTGTACATTTCAGGTAAATCCTAGGTATGTTTGATTGATGGTTTTATTCGGATTAGATTTTATTTCATGAACATTTTTACTCACTTTATTTTGCCTTAATATTTCTAAAAACAAAACAAGACGGTTTTCTATATTTTTGCTTCTCTGAGAAACGCTTCTTGAATTAAGTATTTTTTAGATATTTGGACTATATTTGGTGAATAAACTGTAGGCAGTTTTTTCCTTAATTGCTAATTTAATATTTTATTTCAGCTACCTTTCCAGCAACTGTTGTTAGTTTCGTTTACAGTAGTTTAGTTTTGTTTGTTTTCAGAAATAATGAGTCAAAATGAAGTGAATTTTTCCATAAAACAAGCAAAATAATCTGCAAATGTGGTGACTAAAATAATCATACATCAAAGTGAATGCTGGATTATTTCACTCACGCCATCGTCGGATTATTTAGCTTGTTTTAACTAAGAACTCACTTAATTTTGACTCATTATTTCTGAAAACAAGACAATATTTTTTGCTTCTCTAATAAAATGCATTAAATAAAAAATATTTGGACCAGAAACAAGACTAGAAAATAATTTTTGCGTGCATAAACAGAAAGCTTTATTACTGAAGTTTGTATTTGATGTCAGTTTAAAATAACCTTGATCCACATTGTGCTCAGCAGCTCACTCTTCCACCCGAGTCTGTCGCAGGCTTGTTTTTTTCTGTCCTCCGTTTCTCCAGAGGATCCAAATCACCCTGAGCATTTTGTCTGGTCTCTCCTTCACATCTCAATCCCACGAGGAGCTCAAAGCAGATCTTCTGACGTTAATAACAAAAGCCCGAACCCGGTGCGTTACGCTTATTGTTTCATCCCAGAGCCGTGTTGTTTAATTTGCAATGCCTTTTGGGTTTCGCTGGAAGACAGAAGAACGCTGCACAGAGGACAAAGAAAAGAAAAAGTTAAGAAAAACACAGTCTGCATAATTCATCAGCCATACATGTAGAGATCTTTTATTTATTCTGCATTTACCTTCCACATGATTTATTGATGTCAGAGACTGCGAGGCGCTGCAGGTGCAGAGAGCCGCTAAACACAAAACTATTCCTGCAACTTCTCAAATCAGCCGCACTGTACAGATGCCTCTCTTACCTAATGTTTTCATCTGGAGACGAGCCCAGATATCTACAAATCTTTACATCAAGAAGCTTTTTCTATACAATCAGAAAATATTGTGCTGTTTTCAATAATAATGAGTCAAAATTAAGGGTATTTTTAATTAAAACAAGCTAAATAATCTGACGATGGGGTAAGAAATATAATCTTGTTTACAGTTTAAAATAAATGTGTTGTGCTTACTCCATTGGTGAAGGAGTTTGAGGAAAAACATTTAATTTTGGCTCATTATTTCTGAGCACTGTGGCCTCACAGTAAGAAGGTTGCTGGTTCGAATCCCGGCTGGGTTAGTTGGTGTTTCTGTGTGGAGTTTGCATGTTCTCCCTGTGTTCTCCCTCGCTATAGGGGAATTGATTAACTCAATTGGCCGTAGTGTATGAGTGTGTGTGTGTGTGTGAATGACTGTAACTGGGTTACAGCTGGAAGGGCATCTGCTGTGTAAAACATATGTGGAATAGTTGGCGGTTCATTCCACTGTGGCGTCTCCTGATGAATAAGGAACTAAGCTGAAGGAAAATGAATGACTGAATGAATTATTTCTGAAAACATGACAATATTTCTTTTGCATGTGTAGAAAATCAAATCAAATGTATTTATAAAGCACAATAAGACATCAGTAGTTGACTATTGTGTTCAAAATGTCTGCTAAATATCATAAAATAGAAATAAATAACCACAGTGCGTTTAAAAAAAGACTAAATATTATAAGCACACTGATCAATGACAATTTAGTAGAAATTGCTTCATGATTTAAGAATTTTCACAGAGTTAGACTCGAAACAAGACAAAAACTCCAGTAAGAGTTGAATATATATGTTAAATGCTACTAATGTGAGCTTAAATTGCATTTTACTTGATATTCATTTCCAAAGTAAGCTAAATAAACTTATTTCAAAGTTAAAACAAGGATATTTTGCTTGTTTTAAGGCCAAACTCCTTATTTCTGAAAGTAAGATATTTTATCTCAAGATAATATTTTTACTGGTCTAGAAAATGCTTCTCAGTTTAACAATATACGATATTTCACAGTTCAGATATATAGACTGTACAAAAATTAATCCTCCAACTACACTGCAACATCAGCATCTACACTGTAAACATGCCTTTCTTACTAAGAGTTTTATTCTTGTTTCTAGTCCAAATATCTAAAAACTCTGAAATCAAGAAACATTTTAGACAAGCAATAAGTGTAGTCTTGTTTTCCAAAATAATGAGTCAAAATGAGCTTTTCCTTAAAACAAGCAAAATAATCTGACAATGGGGGAGTGAAATATAATCTTGTTTTCAGTTAGAATGAAATGAATTTCTCTTCCCCCATTGTCAGATTATTTATCTTGTTTTAAGGAAAAACTTTCATTTTGACTCGTTATTTCTGAAAAAAAATCCAATCAAATCAAATGTGTTTCTAAAGCTCAATAAATACATCAGTAGTTGAACACTGCAGCACAAAGGTTCTGCTAAATAACATAAAGTAGATATTAATGATCACAGTGCATTCAAAAACGCACATAAAACACAGATTAATAACACTTTTGTACATCATGCTTCATGAATTAAGAATTTTTAGATATTTAGAAAAAAAATGACATAAATATTCAGTGTTAAATGCTACTAATGTGAGTTTAAATACCATTTTACACAACATTTATTTCCAAAGCAAGTTGAATAAACTTATTTCAAAGCGAAAACAAGATTATTTTGCTTGTTTTAAGGAACAACTCCCTTTATTTTGACTCATTATTTCTATATCCTCTACATTGTAAAGATGCCTTTCTTACTAAGAGTTTTATTCTTGTTTCTAGTCCAAATATCTAAAAACTCTGCCTTGTTTTTTAAAAATACAGCCTTGTTTTTTTGTTTTTGCTTTTTAGATATTTAGACTTGACAAAAAATTAAGTGGGAAAAGCAGCGCATAAACAAAAACAGTATATATATATATTCATTAATTTTCTTTTCGTTCATTTTCTTTTCGGCTTAGTCCCTTTATTAATCCAGGGTCGCCACAGCGGAATGAACCGCTAACTCATCCAGCATTTGTTTTACGCACCAGATGCCCTTCCAGCCGCAACCCATCTCTGGGAAGCATCCACACACACTCATACACTACAGACAATTTAGCCTACCCAATTCCCCTATAGCGCATGTGTTTGGACTGTGAGAGAAACCGGAGCACCCGGAGGAAACCCACACCAACACGAGGAGAACACCAACTGACCCAGCCGAGGCTCGAACCAGAGACCTTCTTGCTGTGAGAAGACAGCACTACCTACTGCGCCACTGCATCACCTATATATATATATATATATATATATACTCACTTTATATACTCACATATTGACATGATAGCATCACACAGTTACTGCAGATTTGTCGGCTGCACATCCATGACGCCAATCTCCCGTTCCACCACATCCCAAAGGTGCTCTATTGGATTGAGCTCTGGTGACTGTGGAGGCCATTTGAGTACAGTGAACTCATTGTCATGTTCAAGAAACCAGTCTGAGATGATTGGTGCTTTATGACATGGTGCGTTATCCTGCTGGAAGTAGCCATCAGAAGATGGAGACACTGTGCTCATAAAGGGATGGACATGGTCAGCAACAATACTCAGGTAGGCTGTGGTGTTGACACCATGCTCAATTGGTGCTAATGGACCCAAAGTGTGCCAAGAAAATCTCCCCCACACCATTACACCACCACCAGCAGCCTAGAAATTTGTATTAATGAACAGTTGGACAGGTGTACCTAATAAAGTGGCCAGTGAGTATATATATATATATATTTTTTTTCAGTGTTAAATGCTACTAATGTGAGTTGGACTAAAAACAAGACAGAAACTCTTTTTCTAGACGAGCAATAATATAGTCTTGTGTTCAGAAATAGGCAAAATTAAGCGAGTTTTTGAAATAAGATGATTTCTCTTCCCCCAGTGTCAGATTATTTTGCATATTTTAATGAAAAATCTTAATTGTGACTGACTGTTTATGAAAACAAGATTATATTTTTGCTTGTCTAGAAAATTCTTTTTGATTTCAGAGTTTTCAGATATTTGGACTAGAAACAGGACAGAAATTCTCTGTAAGAAAGACTTTTTTAGTTCAGTGTAAAGCAGATTCCTGTCTGTTTTCCTCTTGTGGGAGAGCAGAAATCCATGCTCTGATGGATCTGACGTACAGCTCTATAGATATATAATGTTATATATATATATTTTGGCTCAGTGGATCAGGATTTACTCCTATTGTGCATCTGCTTTGTTGGAAACACTGACACGCAGTTCATCATCGCAGACTATAAAAATGATTCCTCTTGGATGCTCTTGGAAATGTGTTGCTCAAACTTTATTTAAGACGAGGCATGAATCAGCATGAGGTATTGTGCTAGAATGGACTGTGTGTGTGTGTGTGTGTGTGTGTGTGTGTGTGTGCGTGTGTGCACGTGTGATGGCGGACATCCTCCACAGGGGGGCCGAGACCACAGCGTCTGCATCTCTCTCTCGGTGAAATGGAAAAGATGTTTGGACTTTTATTCATTCCCAGGATATATTTATTCTTGATGTCAGCATTGCTAATATCAGGAATTCAGTTATTGATATCAGTAGTTTAATTATTGATATTAACAAATCAGCATTATTTATATCAGCAATTCAATTCTTGCTATCAACAATCAGCATTCTTCATATGAATAACTGAATTCTTCACATGAGCAATTCAGTTCTTGATTTCAACTATTAAATTCTTAATATCAAATATTCAATTCCTGATATCAACAATCAATATTCGTAATATCATCAGTTCAGCTCTTGATATCAGCAATCAGCATTCTTAATATTAACAATTCAATTATTGATATCAGCAATTCAATTCTTGATATTAAAAATCAATATTCTTAAAACCAGCAATTCAGTTATTGATATCAACAATCAGCATTCTTAACATTAACAGTTTAATTCTTAATATCAACAATTTGATCATTGATATCAGCAATCAGCAGTATTTATACCAACAATCAGCATTCTTGATATTAGCAATTCAGTTTGTGATATTTACAATTAAATTATTCAGATCAACAATTACATTTTTATCATCAGCAGTTCAGTTCTTGATTTTTAGCAATTCAATTCTTGTTTATTTATAAATTAACAATGAGAATTCTTAATCAACAATCAGTCTTATTTATATTATAATCAGCGTTCTTAATATCAGCAATTCAGCTCTTGATATCAGCAAAAAAAGTAATATCAAGAATCAGCAAAATTTATATCAGCAATTCAATTCCTGATATTAACAATCAATATTCTTAAAACCAGCAATTCAGTTATTGATATCAACAATCAGCATTATTTATATTAACAATCAGCATTCTTAATATCAAAATCAAAAATTAAACTATTCATATCAATAATTCAGTTCTTGATTTCAGCAATCAATTTCTTGATATCAACAATCAGCATTATTCATATCAACAATTCAGTTCTTGACATCAACCATCAGCAGTATTTGTATCAACAATCAGCATTTTCAATATCAGAAATTCAGTTCTTGATATTAGCAATCAGCATTCTTTATATCAAAATTTAATTACTTATATCAACAATTAATTTCCTGAAATCAGCCATTTAATTTTTTTCAGCATTCTTTATTATTATTATTATTATTATTATTATTATTATTATTATTATTATTATTATTATTATTATTATTTATTTTTAGGGGTTTTTCACCTTTATTATGACAGGACAGTAGAGAATTCAGACTGGAAAGCATTAGGAGCAGAGAGAGGGGAAGGATCGGCAAAGCCGGGAATCAAACTCGGGTCGCCGTGAACATGTTGGTGTTATTTGTCAGCGCGCATGATTTCAAGAATTGAATTGCTGATATCAATAATTGAAATATTAATATTAAAAAATGCTGATAGTTGAAATCAAGAATTGAATTGCTGATATCAATAATTGAAATATTAATATTAAAAAATGCTGATAGTTGAAATCAATAATTGAATTGCTGATATCAATAATTGAAATATTAATATTAAAAAATGCTGATAGTTGAAATAAATAATTGAATTGCTGATATCAAGAATTGAATTGTTAATATTAAAAATTGAACTGCTGATATTAAGAGTGCTGATTGTTGATTTCAAGACTTAAATTGCTGATTTCAATAACTGAATTGCTGATTTCAATGATTAAACTCCTGATTTCAATAACTGGATTGCTAATTTCAATAATTAAACTGCTGATTTCAATAATTAATTTGCTGATTTCATTCATTCATTCATTTTCTTTTTGGCATAGTCCCTTTATTAACAGCGGAATGAACCGCCAACTTATCCAGCACATGTTTTACACAGCCGATGCCCTTCCAGCTGCAACCCAACTCTGTGAAACACCCACACACACTCATACACTACGCACAATTTAGTCTTCCCAATTCACCTATAGTGCATGTCTTTGGATTGTGGGGGAAACGGGAGCACCCGGAGGAAACCCACACGAACGCAGGGAGAACATGCAAACTCCACACAGAAACGCCAACTGACCCAGCTGAGGCTTGAACCAGCAACCTTCTTGCTGTGAGGCAACAGCACTACCTACTGCGCCACAGCCTCGCCAAATTGCTGATTTCTATAACTGAATTGTTAATATTAAGCATGCTGATTGTTGATATTGCTGATGTCAAGAACTCATATCCTGAGAATGAATAATAGGGGAACAGCTTGTCATGCAGCATCGAACAGGGCAGGTATGGGCGGAGTGGGAAACACACACACACACACACACACACACACACACACACACCTGCGGGCCACAAACACACCTGTCCTCATAATTGCAGGGTTTAGAAGGTTCCGGATTCTCACCGAGCTTCAGAAATGAGGCACAGATGTGTTTATTTATTCACAGCACTAATTGGAGAGGCCTGCCATTTGGAAACGGGCAGTAGCCTGTGGGCACCGTCATTTATACAGTACATCAGTAGCCTACAGAGCTCCGGTCCTGATTCCAGCAGCGCTCTGCCAGGAAGATTCACCACAGTAAAACATCACCAGTACAACAGCATCACCCTCATGTGTTTAATGATGTCATGACAGCCGTCTTACTGAACACAAGCCTAAAATGACCTGCTCGACTAAAGGTGTTATCATAGAATGATCATACATCAGTAAAACCTCTGCTTTTATGACATAAATACATGTAACGCTTGCTAGAGGAATGCATTTGAATAAAATATATGCTGTAAGGTCTGTTTGAAGATAAGTTAAAGAATATAAATCAAATTATATTATGATTTTACAGTCACCGGCCACTTTATTAGGTACACCTGTCCAACTGCTTGTTAATGCAAATTTCTAGGCTGGCGGTGTAAAGGTGTGGGGGAGATAATCTTTGGGTCCATTAGTACCAATTGAGCATGGTGTCAACACCACAGCCTACCTGAGTATTGTTGCTGACCATGTCCATCCCTTTATGAGCACAGTGTCTCCATCTTCTGATGGCTACTTCCAGCAGGATAACGCACCATGTCATAAAGCACCAATCATCTCAGACTGGTTTCTTGAACATGAAAATGAGTTCCCACCAAGGATTAAGGCAGTTCTGAAGGCAAAAGGGTGTCCAACCCAGTACTAGTGAGGTGTACCTAATAAAGTGGCCGGTTAGTGTAAAAAGTAATACACACACACACACACACACATAAATTAATCTGCATATGAATCTATTTTCTACACTATTGTTGTAATAATAATAATAATAATAATAATAATAATAATAATAATAATGTTCATTTGGATTAGTTATTATTATTACTAAATCTTGATTTGTTTTAAAATAACGTTTTAAATAGCAATTTTCACTTCAGTCATGCAGCTCTGGAAGTAATTACTAATATAAAAATACTTGATATATTAAATTACTGTTTAAAATATTAAACGTGAAAATATATCACGTGAAGATGATCCTATTAAATTAAGATTTTATATATGTATTGAGGAAAATTATCTTTAGAATAATCAGCTTTAGCGGAAATAAATCTTTGGATGTGTTGCGCTCTGTTGGTGTAAACGGAAAGTTTCTAATGTCCATATTTGGTGCTGTGAGGGCGTGGTCAGAGGGCGGGGCGTGAGCTCTTCTTCTCTGATCTGCCGCTCAGTAAAACAGCGCCTCTCTCTGGCCGTGTGAATGAATGAATAATCACACAACGCGGGAACGTGTTTACCTGAAGAACGCACACCTGCTTAAGTGACTGGAATTTTGTTAAGAAAGTATAATAGTGTTCTAATGTTGTATGAAGTAACCTTATGTATCTGAGAATCCACCTTAATCTTCTGAACATGCAGAAAGTTGGATTAAAAACCGGAAGGAGATCCTGAAGCAATGGATATACAGGTGTGTGCTGAGTTATTACCTTCATCTGTGGTTTATTTCAACATGTTTTACGTTTACACACTGAACATCCTTGCTGTGTTACTGTATTTCATCAAAGAGTAATGTAATATTGACGCTAGAAAGTAATTTGTGGGTTTCGATGCTATATGAATCTGTTGAATCAGTTGCTTCGTCAAATGATTCTTTCGAGTCTCTGGACTCGCCATCTGCTGGTCGCAACTGAGACCAAACGTGTTTGTAACACCATTACAATCTGATTAGAAGTTGTTTGATTAAAGCGTGAAACATTAGATGTAATCTGGATATCAAATCAAATGTGATGTTTCGATTTACGAACCAAAGAATCGAAACAAAAGAATCGGGAATGCTTCGAATCTTCATGAAGTGTTGTGGTGTCTGGTTGATTTTCGTTGGGTTTATGGTGTTATTGTTGTATGTTTGTAATTGGGAATGTGATATAATCTTTTGAATAGCGTTGAATATGGCGTCAAATTACTGAAATGGGAAATATGAGTTGCTGTGAGGAAAAAAAACTCGTTAGAAAGGTAGGTTCAGTTATAAAAGAATCGATTCTCCGATTGTGTGGTGTAGTGAATCGGGAGGATGGAATCGACTTGGCATTTTGATTCATTCCAGCGAATTGAATTGTTTGATTTGTTGTTTACCAAAACGACTCGTTCACCAATTCTAACTATCATCATCCATGGGGTAACAACATTTGTTATTAAATTGTTTTTTTTTTTTTGGATATATAAATAAACTACTGAACTTCACTAGTTTAACTTAATTAGCTGCATTTAAATAATCCAATATGTGAATTTTAATGATTTATTAAACATTATGAAGTCAATAACTATGAAATAACTATTAAACTATGAAATCAACACCACCTAAGATGAATACATTCTTTTACAAGGAGTTTCATTGTTTGTTTATAGTTTAATTCACTAATGTTAATACATTCTGCCTTTTTAAAGTGTTAACAAACTGTTCAGATTGCATATTTCAGCTGAAGTCATAATCATTAGCCCTCCTAGGAAGTTAGAATTCTTTTAAAATGATATCCCATGTAAATAATATTCAGCTTAAAGTGACATTTAAAGGCTTCACTAGGGTAATTAGGGAAAAGTTAGGGTAATTAGGCAAGTCATTGTATAACAGTGGTTTGTTCTGGAGACAATCCAACACTAATATTGCTGAAGGGGCTAATAATATTGAGCTTAAAATGGCTTTAAAACTATTAAAAACTGCTTTATTCTAGCTGAAATAAAACAAATAAGACTTTCTCTAGAAGAACAAATATTAGAGGAAATACTGTGAGAAATTCCTGAATCTGTTCAACATCATTTGGGAAATATTGGAAATAATACAAATTTCACATGATGGCCTATAATTTAGGCTTCAACTGTATGTATAGTGCAGGCTTAGTTAGATTGGTGTGTTGTGTGCGAGTGTTGTGTGTCCGTCAGTGCTGTGGTGTGTGTGTGTTGATCTTCTGTTCTCATCTGACACACACAACAGCTCATCATCTGCTCTCGCGCTGCATATTTAACCCTGTGTTCTCGCCTCTGTAGAGATGCCCTAATTGCAAAAGAGGTGAGGCCTGTGTCACCCCACCACACCAGCGGCGCCGCTTTCATAACACTTGCACACACAGTCAGGATAATTAACCTCTCTTGATTAGGGCAATTATCTCCACACTTTACTGATAATCCCAGCGCTGAGCCCAATACACTCCCTTTAACCATCATTCCTCACTGCTCCCATAATGCACCGCTGGAAACGCTGCGTGAGTTGAAGTTGGAATGAAATCAAAATGTACTCTTCTTATTTTATTATGTATATAGTGGAGCTTGTTATCAACCATGTATCTGTGCACTTCATCATTTGGTGAAAATTAATTTTCCCTCATAATCTTTAATCAAATATAATAACTTTCCCTCGAAATGACATCTTATGGCAGAGCTATCTGTTATGAAGGGTGGAGATATCAGGCCTTTAGGGCGGAGATATCAGGCCTTTAGGGTGGAGATATCAGGCCTTTGGGGTGGAGATATCAGGTCTTTGGGGAGGAGATATCAGGCCTTTGGGGTGGAGATATCAGGTCTTTAGGGTGGAGATATCAGTTCTTTAGGGTGGAGATATCAGGTCTTTAGGGTGGAGATATCAGTTCTTTAGGGTGGAGATATCAGGTCTTTGGGGCAGAAATATCAGGTCTTTGGGGCGGAGATATCAGGTCTTTGGGGCGGAGATATCAGGTCTTTGGGGCGGAGATATCAGGTCTTTAGGGTGGAGATATCAGTTCTTTAGGGTGGAGATATTAGGTCTTTGGGGCAGAAATATCAGGTCTTTGGGGCGGAGATATCAGGTCTTTGGGGCGGAGATATCAGGTCTTTGGGGCGGAGATATCAGGTCTTTGGGGCGGAGATATCAGGTCTTTGGGGCGGAGATATCAGGTCTTTGGGGCGGAGATATCAGGTCTTTGGGGCGGAGATATCAGGTCTTTGGGGAGGAGATATCAGGCCTTTAGAGCGGCGATATCAGGCCTTTAGGGTGGAGATATCAGGCCTTTAGGGTGGAGATATCAGGCCTTTAGGGCGGAGATATCAGGCATTTAGGGTGGAGATATCAGGCCTTTGGGGTGGAGATATCAGGTCTTTGGGGAGGAGATATGAGGTCTTTAGGGTGGAGATATCAGTTCTTTAGGGTGGAGATATCAGGTCTTTGGGGCGGAGATATCAGGTCTTTGGGGCGGAGATATCAGGTCTTTGGGGCGGAGATATCAGGTCTTTGGGGCGGAGATATCAGGTCTTTGGGGTGGAGATATCAGGTCTTTGGGGTGGAGATATCAGGTCTTTGGGGTGGAGATATCATGTCTTTGGGGAGGAGATATCAGGCCTTTGGGGAGGAGATATCAGGCCTTTAGAGCGGTGATATCAGGCCTTTAGGGTGGAGATATCAGGCCTTTAGGGTGGAGCTAAAAGGCCTTTAGGGTAGAGATATCAGTCCTTTAGGGCGGAGTTATCAGTTATTTAAGGCAGTGCTATCAGTCCTTCAGGGCAGGGCTATCGGTCATTTAGTGCAAGACTATTAAGCTGCGGTCACACTGGGCTTTTCCTCCCTTAGACTTCCATTCATACGCACGCGAATGCGTCAGACCGGAAACGCAAGGTCATGCGTCAAGTTTCACATGTTGCTACAGTGCAAAGTTTAAGCTTCGTGAACTCTGACCTGCGAAATCGCATAACTTGACTGCGTGAGACCAATCGAGGATCAAAACAGGACCTCTCTGGACAGAGATTTAAAACATGGAGCAATCGCTCGCTTTATTAAATGTCTAATTATTTTGTTTATGACAGAATTTCGCACACACAAACTCTGGTGTGACCGCAGCTTAAGTCATTTTGGGCCTAGATATCAGTAATTTAGGGAAGGGCTATTAGTCAATTAGGGCAGGGCTGTCATTCCTTTAGGGATGGTAATCAGTCATTTAGGGCGGGGCTATCAGTTCTTTAGGGGCAGAACTATCAGTAATTTAGGGCGGGGCTACAAAAAGTCTTTGATTCAGTATAGTTTAAAAATGCTTTTTGAGTCTGTGCATCTGAATTATGAAAACAGTATTTAATCTTGCATTATTTGCATTATTAATCTTGACAAACTAAAGATAAAGTTATTCCTTGATTTATTTTAATCACTTGCATTATTTATCCCATGTTTTGACTTTTTATTCATGCAAACTTCTTTTGTCTATTTATTTGCCAAACATTTGTGTACAAAAAAATCTCTCATTATATTTATGGTCAACAAGGGAAAATCTAGTTAGTATTTTGCAATGTTAATTATCCTTTACATTCATGAAAAAACAGACAAACCAAAGAAATAGCCATATTTTACCATTTTGTTCATGCAAACATTTATGCACACATATATTCATTATATTTATGGTGAACCAATGGCAATGTGAGTAAATCATTGGATCTTTTTACGATCTTTTTTTACTGCAATGCTTTCTTTTGCATTTACAAAAAAACAGACAAACCAAAGAAAGTGACGCCTTTTACTTGATTTATTTTAATAACTTGTATTATTTAACCCATATTTTGACATTTTATTCATGCAAACGTTTGTGCACAAATATCTATTCATTATATTTATGGTGAAACAGTGACGATGTGATTAAATCATTGGATCTTTTGCAGTTGGTTTATTGCAGTGTTTTCCTTTACATTCATAAAAAGACAATCAAAGAAAATGTGATGTCTTGATCCATTTTAATAACTTGGATTATTTCACCCATATTTTACTATTTTGTTCATGCAAACATTTATGCACACATATATTTATTATATTTATGGTGAACCAATGGCAATGTGAGTAAATTATTGGATTTTTTTGTGATCTTTTTTTTACTGCAACGCTTTCCTTTGCATTTACATAAACAGACAAACCAAAGAAAGTGACGCCTTTTACTTGATTTATTTTAATAACTTGCATTATTTAACCCATATTTTGACATTTGATTTGTGCAAACATTTTTCTGTTTGTCCATCCGTTTATTTGGCAATCATTTGTCTACAAAAATATGGTGAAACAGTGACAATGTGGTTAAATTGTTGGATCTTTGGCAGCAGTTTTTATTGCAATGCTTTTGTTATCATCCATGAAATAACTGACAAACTAAAAAAAATGTGATGCCTTGATTTGTTTTAATAACTTGCATTATTTCACCCATAATTTACCATTTTGTTCATGCAAACATTTGTGCACACATATCTATTAATTATATTTATGGTGAACCAATGACAATGTGATTACATCATTGGATTTTTTTTACGATCTTTTTTACTGCAATGCTTTCTTTTGCATTTACAAAAAAACAGACAAACCAAAGCAAGTGATGCCTTTTCTTGATTTATTTTAATAACTTGTATTATTTAACCCATATTTTGACATTCTATTCATGCAAACATTTGTCAGATATTTTCATCTATATTTGGCAATCATTTGTCTAAATCAATAGATCTTTTGCAGTTGTTTTTATGCCCAATGGCAATGTGATTAAATCATTGGATCTTTTTTATTGCAATGCTTTCCTCTACATTCACAAAACAGACAAACCAAAGAAAGTGATTCCTTGACTTATTTTAATAACTAATTGCATTATTTAACCCGTATTTTGACATTCTATTGATGCAAACATTCGTCAGATGTTTTAATCTTTATTTGGCAATCATTTGTCTACAAAAATATGGTGAAACCGTGTCAATCTGATTAAATTGATGGATCTTTTGCAGTCGTTTTTATTTCAATGCTTTCCTTACATTCCTAAAAAGACAACCAAAGAAAATGTGACGCCTTTACTTGATCTATTTTAATAACTTACTTTATTTAACCCATATTTTGACATTTTATTCATGCAAACATTTGTGCACCAGTATCTATTCATTATATTTATGGTGAAACCGTCACAATGTGATTAAATTGATGAATCTTTTTCAGTCACTTTTATTGCAATGCTTTCCTTTACATTCATAAAAAGACAATCGAACCAAAGAAAATGTGACGCCTTTACTTGATCTATTTTAATAACTTGCATTATTTCACCTATATTTTGACATTTTGTTTATGCAAATATTTCTAATGTTTTAATTGTATTTGGCTAATATTTGTCTACAAAATAGGGTGAACTGGTGACAATGTGATTAAATCATTGGATCTTTAGCCCTATTTTTTTTTTATTTCAATGCTATTTTTTTTACATTCACGATAAAACCCTCAGACAAACCACAGAAAAAGTGACGCCTTTATTTATCTTTAAAACTAATTGCATTATTTCACTCATATTTTGACATTTTATTCATGCAAACATTTGTGCACACATATCTATTCATTATATTTATAGTGAACCAGTGACGATATGATTAAATCATTGGATCTTTTGCAGTCGTTTTTATTGCGATGCTTTCCTTTACATTCACGATAAACCCCCCAGACAAACCAAAGAAAAACTGACGCCTTTACTAAAGCGGAGGTGAAACATTTCCCAATTAGAGCGCGAGTGTTTCCAGCACGGAGGGAAAGTGAAGTGCATGACTTGATCAAACAATAAGTAGAGAAGAGCGAATAAAGAAAAGAGCAGAGGTAAAGAAAACAAGTGTAAATGAGTGCCGACAGACTGCTGTAAACGGGAGGAGACAAAAGCGCGCCGCATTAATATTCATGGGCCAGAAGAGGCAGATGCGTCTGACATCTGTGTGATGTCAGCGTGTTGTCAACACATTGTTAGCGCCGCAAATGTGCAAACAGATTAACAGCCCGCCGAGCCACGCTGCAATGCATTCATGGAGTGCGAAAACCAGAAACGAGAGCGCAGGAAAAAGCCACATCTCCTCCAAGCTTTTTGCAGGATTTGCCAGCCAAGGTGGCACCTCACACTGCCCGACTGCTGCGGCTGTCCTGGAGCGCTGCAAATGCTGACGAACTTTAGTTTATAACACACACACACACACACACACACACACACACACACACACACACACACATAGGCCTGTCACGATATCCGTTATTTTTGTTGTACGATATATTGCACCAGAATATATTGCGATTAAATTATATTATTGTCATTTTAAGACTTTTAAAAAGACATTTTAAGAGCTCGAAATTAACTTTTGTAGTTAGTAGCACCGGTGCTCCCAACTTAAATTTAGGAGCACAAGAAAAATTTAGGAGCACCCACAACATCAATCAGGACTAACAAAAATCAGAGACAACGATCAAATGCTTTGATGACTTATTGATATTTACACAATATTTCCAAAATGAATGTCCAATAAAATAGAAAATATTTTTGTGATATTAAATTAATATGACAGTAATACTAACAATACTGAATTTCTCATTATCCTGCTGTCTTGAATGTGAATTATCTGCTATAATAATTCTTTATGAAAAATAAATGTATGGTTTGCATCAAACAAAAATGAAGCACTGCAGTAAGAAATTGACTTTTTGCACTAATATTTTTATATGCATGTCAGCTAAATAAAATAAAAAAGATTATAATAAATCATTTAGTTCAATGCTGGAAGCTGCAAAGCAGTCATCTAAAGAAGAACGGACTACAGAAAGAAAAGTCTCACTTCTACCACTCTTGGTTTTGGTTTGAGTCCATGACCGCGACCTGTGTATGAGAATTAAAACACGTGCACGCCCAGGATAACTGCACATTTGAAATGCACAGTCTCATTATGAGCTGATTTCTATTTTTCTGTGTTTATGGAACAGCAGACCCAATATATGAGCGGGGCAGATGAGGATTCTCCCGGTCACCACCCGCACAATACCGTTCTTTGTCATGAGCCGCAGTATCAGTTTAGTATTTATTCATTCTTTGGCGATAGAGTGTGGAGTGCTAGATCAGAATCAGAATCAGAATCAGAAAGAGCTTTATTGCCAGGTATGTTCACACATACTAGGAATTTGTTTTCGTGACAGAGTTTCTACAGTGCAACAGCATTACAGAGACAGGACAAAAAACAGATAATAAATATATTTAAAAAAAAAAAAAAAATTGAAGTAGTGAGTGCAAATATACAAATTGACAAGTGTATGTACATGTTTATTACTATATACAACGTTATATGTGCAGCTGTTATGTGCAAATTGGCATGTAAAGTGTGTGGTTAAATAAGTGTATATGTGTATAAAAGTGTATAGCAAGTAGTGATGTTGGTTCCACAATTATTATCATCAAGTGTTCATGAGATGGATTGCCTGAGGAAAGAAACTGTTTCTGTGTCGGGCTGTTCTGGTGCGCAGTGCTCTGTAGCGTCGACCAGAAGGTAACAGTTCAAAGAGGCAGTGTGCTGGGTGTGAGGGGTCCAGAGTGATTTTGGCAGCCCTTCTGCTCGCTCTGGATAAGTACAGTTCTTGGGGAGTAGGAAGGGTTGTACCAGTGATTCGCTCAGCAGTCCGAACTATTCGACGTAGTCTTTGGAGGTCGTATTTAGTAGCTGAGCTGAACCAGACAGTTATTGATGTGCAGATGACTGATTCAATGATGGAGGTGTAGAACTGTTTCAGCAGCTCCTTTGGGAGGTTAAACTTCCTCAGCTGACGAAGAAAGTACAGCCTCTGTTGAGCTTTTTTGACAATGGAGTCAATGTGAGTGTCCCACTTCAGGTCCTGAGAGATGGTGGTGCCCAGGAACCTGAATGACTCCACTGCTGCCACAATGCTGTCCATGATGCTCAGTGGGGGGAGAGCAGGGGGGTTTCTCCTGAAGTCCACTATCATCTCCACTGTTTTGAGCGTGTTGAGCTCCAGGTTGTTATGGCTACACCAGACAGCCAACTCCTTAACCTCCTGTCTGTAAGCAGACTCGTCACCGTCCTGAATGAGGCCGATAAGTGTGGTGTCGTCTGCAAACTTCAAGAGCTTCACAGAGGAGTCTTTTGATGTGCAGTCATTCGTGTACAGGGAGAAGAGCAGTGGGGAGAGGACACACCCCTGGGGGGCGCCAGTGCTGATTGTGCGGATGCTAGATGAGAATTTTCCCAGCTTCACCAACTGCTGCCTGTCCGTTAGGAAGCTGTTGATCCACTGACAGACAGAGGTGGGCACAGAGAGCTGAGTTAATTTGGGCAGGAGAAGTTTTGGGATGATAGTGTTAAACGCCGAGCTGAAGTCAACAAACAAGATCCTCACATAGGTCCCTGGTCTGTCTAGGTGTTGCAGAGCATAATGCAGTCCCATATTTACTGCATCATCCACAGACCTGTTTGCTCTGTAGGCAAACTGAAGAGAGTCCAGTGAGGGTTCAGTGATGTCCTTCAGGTGGGCCAGCATCAGTTTTTCAAAGGACTTCATGACCACAGATGTTAGTGCCACTGGTCTGTAGTCATTTAGTCCTGTAAGTTTGGGTTTCTTTGGGATGGGGATGATGGTGGAGCGTTTGAGGCAGGAGGGCACTTCACACAGCTCCAGTGATCTGTTGAAGATCAGGGTGAAGATGGGGGCCAGTTGGTCAGCACAGGATTTTAAACAGGCTGGTGTTATAAAATCTGGGCCTGGTGCTTTTTTCCTCTTCTGTTTCCGGAAGACCTGGCGCACCTCGTCTTCGTTAAACTGTAGGGCAGGTATGAGGGAGGCGGGGGGGTGGTGGAGGTGTTAATGGTGGCGTGAAGGGCAGTTCAGAGTGGGTGTGGGGGGTTTTCTCAAACCGGCAGTAAAACTCATTCAGGTCGTTTGCAAGTCGTTCATTGTCTACAGTGCTGGGGGATGGTGTCTTGTAGTTTGTGATGTTTTTCAAACTTTTCCACACGGATGCTGAGTCGCTGGAAGAGAACTGACTCCTTAGTTTATCAGAATAGTTCCTTTTTGCGACTCTGATCTCCTTTTCCAGTGTGTATTTGGCCTGCTTATACAAGGCCCTATCCCCATTCCTGTAAGCAACTTCCTTGGCCTGACGTAGCTGTCTGAGTTTTACAGTGAACCATGGTTTGTCATTGTTGTATGTGAGTTGAGTCCTGGTAGGAATGCACACGTCTTCACAGAAACTGATATAAGATGTTACAGTCTCTGTGAGCTCATCCAGATCGTTTGCAGCAGCTTCAAAAACACTCCAGTCAGTGAGGTCGAAACAGGCTTGTAGATCCCGCTCTGTTTCGTTAGATTTTACATTTAGCATCCATTTGAGCTGATCGGCAACTGAATGCAATGCATCGAGATTTGTGCCACTCCAAGGCTTTCAGCACTCTCTCCGAAAACACTCGGCTGATCTCGGCTGGTTCACCACATGATCGCTCTCACCGGCGCCGTTATTTGTAGCTTTAGGTGGCTTTGCAAACATGTTTTCATTGCGTCTTCCTCAAACGTCAGCCCTCTGCATTTCCCACGGTCATAAAAGCTCCATCATCTGAGAGCAGAAAGCGCTGTGATTAACAGCTAATATGAACCAATATAGCGGCAGGGAAGACTGATTCAGCACGTTTTTGAGAAAAAAAAAATCTTAGCACTTCAACCTTTATATGCACTCGCACAAATGCTCTCAAATATATTTTGAGGTTGCACAGATTAAATTTCAGTTGCATAAACAACAATGGTTGCATTTTCGAGGCCTGACTCCATTATATAATGCCGAATGACAATATAATATCATCACAGTGCAAGTACACCCCTCCAAAGAGCACAGCATATTTTATTCTTAAGAGTTTCATTTCATTATAGTCATTTTAATTAGGCATTGCAATCAGAATATAAAAATGCCTATCCTAAATAAATAATAATAAATGTTAACAATGAAGTGCAGGTGAAGAGTAACAGAGGCTGTGATATCTGCTACCAGATCTATTTTCAGCTGTCAGACACCCACATGAGAATATACTTTTAATATACTTGTAAATACTGTAGTGTTTTTTCCCTGTACTGACACTGACACCTCCAATAGAGATCGAGATGTTGCACAATCAGCTAAAGTGTTGCTAGAATTGGTTATGTATGGGCGATATACACTCACCGGCCACTTTATTAGGTACACCTGTCCTACTGTTCATTAACGCAGATTTCTAATCAGCCAATCACATGGCAGCAGCTCAATGCATTTAGGCATGTAGACATGGTCAAGATGATCTGCTGCAGGTCAAAGCGAGCATCAGAATGGGGAAGAAAGGGGATTTAGGTGACTTTGAACGTGGCATGGTTGTTGCTGCCAGACGGGCTGCTCTGAGTATTTCAGAAACTGCTGATCTACTGGGATTTTCACGCACAACCATCTCTAGGGTTTACAGAGAATGGTCCGACAAAGAGGAAATATCCAGTGAGCGGCAGTTCTGTGGGCGCAAATGCCTTGTTGATGCCAGAGGTCAGAGGAGAATGGCCAGACTGGTTCCAGCTGATAGAAAGGCAACAGTAACTCAAATAAGCACTCGTTACAACCGAGGTCTGCAGAAGAGCATCTCTGAACACACAACACGTCCAACCTTGAGGCGGATGGGCTACAGCAGCAGAAGACCACACCGGGTGCCGCTCCTGTCAGCTAAGAACAGGAAACTGAGGCTACAATTCACACAGGCTCACCAAAACTGGACAATAGAAGATTGGAGAAACGTTGCCTGCTCTGATGAGTCTCCATTTCTGCTGACACATTCGGATGCTCGGCTCACAATTTGGCCTCAACAACATGAAAGCATGGATCCATCCTGCCTTGTATCAGCGGTTCAGGCTGCTGGTGGTGGTGTAATGGTGTGGGGGAGATTTTCTTGGCACACTTTGGGTCCATTAGTATCAATTGAGCATGGTGTCAACGCCACAGCCTACCTGAGTATTGTTGCTGACCATGTCCATCCCTTTATGAGCACAGTGTCTCCATCTTCTGATGGCTACTTCCAGCAGGATAACGCACCATGTCATAAAGCGCCAATCATCTCAGACTGGTTTCTTGAACATGACAATGAGTTCACTGTACTCAAATGGCCTCCACGGTCACCAGAGCTCAATCCACTAGAGCACCTTTGGGATGTGGTGGAACGGGAGATTGGCATCATGGATGTGCAGCCGACAAATCTGCAGCAACAGTGTGATGCTATCATGTCAATATGGAGCAAAATCTCTGAGGAATATTTCCAGTAGCTTGTTGAGTCTCTGACACCAAGGATTAAGGCAGATCTGAAGGCAAAAGTGAGTGTATAAGACAGAGATAAAAATAGCGCAATATTCCGATTAATTGATTTTTTTTCCAATATTGTGCAGCCTATCCGAATATATTTGTCAGAAAAAATATAGCCAGGTCAGGCAGAAAAGCGAAATATTGCAATGTAAACTCTTTTTCCAATATCGTGCAGCTCTAATAGCTAATAAAAGCCAAACTACAAACATCTGACGCATTCTTGACCCCGACGTGTTCAGAAAAAAAGCACATGATGAAGATGAAGAACACAAAGAAGAGTTTTCTCTGCGCATCTGTTGACGCAATGTGTTTTTGCTGGATACACTGAGGTTGGGTCTGCGGTATTACTGAGGTGTGTCTCTCAGCGTGGGGAACAGACAATGCACTGTGTGTTTGTGTGTATGTGTTTGTCGAGCCTGAATACACTCCGAGGAGCTTGTGTGGGTTTTGGTGAACACCAGCCAGACAAACCTCTCTTCATTCAACCCACGCTGAAAAAACAAGCACATTCCAGCCACTCCTCGCTCTTGGCAGATCTGCCTTTGTCTATTTTGGAGGCCCGAAACATATTTCCGAAACCATAAACTCATTTTTCAGCCCTCTGAACTACTGGCTTGAGGACGCGGGGTCTCGACCCGGAGCTCTCCGCTGTTTCTGATTAGCTGCACCGTGAGAATTGCTCTTTAAATAAAGTAGCTGTAATGCGTCCTCTGGGCTTCAGGAAAAACACTGATCAGATCTGAGCATTGGGGCTTTGAGAATCAATGATTTCCGCAGATTTAGAGTCTCGTGATGGAGTGTGGGATTGAGCCGAGCTGTCAGGTACATGTCGGTAAATGGCTCAATGATTCAAATGATCTGTTCAGAGTGAGTCTTCAGTAAACAACTCCCCGATTCAAAGGATCTGTTCAGAGTGAGTCTCTAGTTAACAAATCACCGATTCAAGTGATACATTCAGAGTGAGTCTCCATTGAACAACCCACTGATTCAAGTGATTCACAAAACAAATCATTTATTCAAATTATTCACTGAGTCTTCTATCAACAACTCACTTATTCAAATGATTAATTCAGAGTTAGTCTTTAGATAACTCACTAATTCAAATGATTCATTGAGTGAATCTTTAGTCAACAGCTCACTGATTCAATGTATCATTTCAGAATGAGTCTCCATTGAACAAATCACTGATGCAAATAATCTGTTCAGGGTGATTCTTCAGTCAACAACTCACTGATTCAAATGAGCCACTCAAAGTGAGTCTCCCCTTCACAACTCACTGATTTCAGATGATCCGTTTAGAGTGAGTTCCCAGTTAACAACTCATCAGAGTGAATCTACAGTTACCCGATTCAAATGATTCATTCTGAGTGAGTCTGAATAAATTCAAATGGGTTCAAATGATCCTTTCTGAGAGTCTCTAGTTAACAACTCAATGATTCAAATGATCAATTCAGAGCGAGCCTCCAGTAAACAATTCACTGATTCAAATAATGCATTCAGAGTTGGTCTCCAGTTAACGACTCACTGATTCAAATAATCAATTTAGAGTGAGTCTCCAGTAAACAACTCACTGATTCAAGTGGTCCATTCAGAGTGAGTCTCTATTGAACAACTCACTGATTCAATGATCCATTCAGAGTAAGTCTCCCCTTAACAACCAACTGATTCAAATGATCCATTCAGAGCAAGTTCCCAGTTAACAACTCATCAGAGTGAATCTACAGTTACTTGATTCAAATGATTCATTCAGAGTGAGTCTGAATTAATTCAAATAGGTTCAAATGATCCTTTCGAAGTCTCTGGTTAACAACTCACTGATTCAAATGATAAGTTCAGAGCGAGCCTCCAGTAAACATCTCACTGATTCAAATGATTCAAAGTGAGTCTCTGGTTAACAACTCACTGATTCAAGTGGTCCATCCAGAGTGAGTCTCTACTGAACAACTCACTGATTCAAATAATCCAATTAGAGTGAGTCTCCAGTAAACAAATCACTGATTCAAGTGGTCCATCCAGAGTGAGTCTCTATTGAACAACTCACTGATTCAAATGATCCTTTCAGAGTGAGTCTCCAGTTAACAACTCACTGATTCAAATGATCCATTCCGAGAGTCTCTAGTTAACAACTCACTGATTCAAATGATCCTTTCAGAGCGAGTCTCCAGTTAACAACTCATAAGAGTGAATCTACAGTTAACGGATTCAAATGATTTGTTCAGAGTGAGTCTAAATGAATTCAAATGGGTTCAAATGATCCTTTGAGAGTCTCTAGTTAACATCTTAGTGATTCAAATGATTCAAAGTGTGTCTCAAGTAAACAATTCACTGATTCAAATAATCCATTTAGAGTGAGTCTCCAGTAAACAACTCTCTGATTTAAATGATTCGTTCAGAGCGATTCTCTAGTTAACCACTCAGTGTTTCTGATTATCTGCACAGGTAGAATTGCTCTCTTTAATGCGTCCTCTGGGTTTCGGGAAAACACTGATCAGATCTGAGCATTGGGGTTTGAGAATCAATGATTTCCGCAGATTTAGAGTCCCGTGATGGAGTGTGGGATTGAGCCGAGCCGACAGGTACACGCCACTAATTGAGTTGAAGTGCATTAAAAGTGTCCTCTCCGGCGTTTAGCGGTGACATCGGCTGTAGTGTAGTTAAATAAGAGCTCTGTCCTCTGGGTGTGGGGCAGTGCTGGATCTGGAGTGGAAAGATCTGACCTCTGACCTCGACCGTGGGCTCTAACAATGAGTGTGTAAATGTGAGTTCAGCCGGCTGCGTGTAAAGCGTCCCTCGAGGCTCTTCTCAATATGTCAACACGGAGCACACCAGGATCTTCAAACAAACACGTACCAAACATAATAACAACATTAATGAGCCTCCCGCCCTCGCAGAGAATCAGCCACATCCTCATTTCCCCAGCCTCTGCGCTCTGACTGGGGCTTTTAAACAAACAGAGGCTCATAGTTGTGTGTTAAGTATGCTTGTTTTTAAAGGGATCTGTTAGAGCTGCACAATTAATCGAAAAAACATATAGCAATCTCGATTCGACCCCCTAGACCACGGGTGTCCAAACTCGGCTCTGGAGGGCCGGTGTCCTGCAGATTTTAGTTCCAACCCCAATTAACACACCTGAACCAGCTAATCAAGCTCTTTCTAGGTATACTAGAAACTTCCAGGGAGGCGTGTTGAAGGGAGTTGGAGCTAAACCATGCAGGACACCGGCCCTCCAGGACCGAGTTTGGACACCCTTGCCCTAGACGATCTTAATCCAGCATTTCTACCATTCTGACAATCATATTTTCAAGTTCAGGAGAGAAGCAAAGGCGGCTGCACGAGTCTTTAATTGTTTCACATACATTACTCAGCAACATGGACACCTCCAAATGATGTTGAAAGAGTCACATACTGTATTTATAAGGTAAAATTCACCTAAAAACATCATTTCTGTCCTTCTATAATGCTGTATTCGCGGCCGGGAAATCACACGTGACATGAGCTGCTGACCGTGAGCTGTTATCACAGAGAGATCGGGCACGCAACCTACTTAATGACAGACGCGCGCGCTTCTACTTTAGTGAACAGAACCTGCACAGGCTGTGAGTAACAGGTAATAAAGCTGTAAATAATCTTCAGTTTGTGGCACAGAGTGATCGTTTGAGAGCTGTGAGTGAAGTATGAACAGCACTTAGCAGTGAAAATGAAACCGAAAGCGTGCACATCATTTAAATAATCATATCGCATTTTAGAGTTATGAATACGACAAGTGTTTGATCTGTTTTTACTTTAATAGCGAACACAGAGTTGTGCATGAAAATAAATGTTTACAGTGTCAGTATAACTACTCTAGCCTATATAATGTTGATTACCAGTGAATTAAGTAGTCTAATAATGTTGCCAGATTGCAAGCATAGGCCGACACTGAAAAAAAAGTGTTGCATGCAAAACTGTTGCAAACAATTTGTTTATGTTGAATTTAAACAAACAAATTAAATTTGATAATGCTCAACTTAATTAGTTTGTTTAAATTCTGCCCAAATAAATTTACAACCACTTAACTAAAAAAAATTTAGTAAGTTCAAGGAATCATCTTTGAATATTTTTTTTCAATGTATATCTCAAACATAATTCAACATGAGAATTATTATAAGTAGAATAGAATTATTTATGGAAACCTGTAGACCTACACATAATATCATTATTATTGTTTTACCATATGTTTGAGAAAAAACAATAATAATTGCTGACTCATATTAAGCTTTATTTTACGTCTACAGAATCGTGAGAAAATCCTGATCTTTATATTAAGCAAAAAAAAAAAACGTGATTCTCATTTTAGCCAGAATCGTGCAGCTCTAGTCCAAAGTTCTGCTGCCTTATAAGAAACTCTGCATTTTTTAGAAAAGTCTCTTCCGGGTCAAAGTCCCGCACGCATGATAAGTCCCTGGACATTCAGGCCAGCGGTTTAACATGGGAAACATCCCTATTTATTCACAACACTGCAAGCTATAGATTTTCCTTGAACATCTGACATTCAACTCAGAAGTTATTTCAAAACTTCCAAGAAAAGGCCACGAGAGACCGCAGAGCAATTTACTAATCAGCAGCGCTTCTGGAGCTTTCTTTGAGGAGCCGCAGTCCAGGGAAAGGTCTCCATCTCTGGGGGACTCGCTTACACACACAAGATGCCCATCACACTACACTAAATAATATTGGGGGAAATCAACAGCACTGATTTGAATCAAATTTGTGTCAGATGGCATACTGAATCATTTGAGTCACTGAGTTAGTTTACAGGAGACCCACTTAATATCATTTGAATCAGTGAGTTGACTACTGGACACTCACCCTGAATGAAACAATTGAATCAGTAAGTTGTTTACTAGAGACCCACTCTGAATGGATCACTTGAATCAGTGAATTGTTTACTGGAGACCCACACAATATCATTTAAATAAGTGAGTTGATTACTGGAGACTCACTCTAAACTGTTCATTTGAATCAGTGAGTTGTTCACTGGAGACTCTAAATAGCTCATTTGAATCAGTGAATTGTTTACAGGAGACTCACTCAAATGAATAATTTGAACCAGTGAGTTAAGTGAAGACTCATTCTGAAAGAATAATTTGAATCAGTGAGCTGATTCCCGAAGACTCACTCTGAATGGATCAGTTTAATCAGGGAGTTGAATACTGAAGACTCTCTCCGTATAATTTGAATCAGTGCATTGTTTAATGTAGACTCACTCTAAATGGATCAATTGAATGAGTAAGTTAAATGGCTTTAACCATTTGAATCAGTGAGTTGTTAACTAGAGACTCACTCAGAATGAATCATTTGAATCAGCGAGCCGATTACTGGAGAATCACTCTAAATGAATCGTTTGAACCAGTGAATTAAGTGGAGACTCATTCTGAAGGAATCATTTAAATCAGTGAGCTGATTACTGGAGGTTCACTCTGAATGAATCATTTGAATAATCGAGTTGTTAACAAGAGACTCACTCTAAATGAATCATTTGAACCGGTGAGTTAAGTGTAGACTCATTCTGAAGGAATCATTTAAATCAGAGAGCTGATTCCTGAAGACTCACTCTAAATGAATCGTTTGAACCAGTGAATTAAGTGGAGACTCATTCTGAAGGAATCATTTAAATCAGTGAGCTGATTACTGGAGGTTCACTCTGAATGAATCATTTGAATAATCGAGTTGTTAACAAGAGACTCACTCTAAATGAATCATTTGAACCGGTGAGTTAAGTGTAGACTCATTCTGAAGGAATCATTTAAATCAGGGAGTTGATTACTGAAGACTCACTCAGTATCATTTGAATCAATGCATTGTTTATGGTAGGCTCACTCTAAATGGATCAATTGAATGAGTAAGTTACATGGCTTAACCATTTAAATAAAGTTAGTTGTTAACTGGAGACTCACTCTAAACTGTTTATTTGATTCAGTGAGTTGTTTACTCAAGACTCACTCTGAACAAATCATTTGAATTGGTGAGCTGTTAACAGGACACTCAGTCTAAATTCTAAATTATTCAAACCAGTGAGTCGATACTGAAGACTCATTCTGAATGAATAATCTGAATCAATATGTTGTTGATATGTGAACAGATTGCAATTTCAATACAATTTGTGACCCAATATAACAAAATTTAGCTCCTTCACAAATCAAACACCACAATCTCATCTCTGAGCAGGTGATGATTTCTCCAAAATCACTGTTCACTCAGCAATATTTAGAAAATGAATATGATAAACACACAGTATTTTGGGTTTAGAATGCAGTGAAGTAAAAGTGTCCTAAAATAAAACACTCAGATAAAGAACAGACACTAGAGCTGCACGATTCTGGCTAAAATGAGAATCGTCATTCTGAATCGCGATTCTGTAGACGTAAAATAAAGCCTAATATGACTCAGCAATTATTATTGTTTTTTCTCAAACATATGGCATGGTTTCAGCTACATTCATTCTACCATGGTGGAGCGCCACGCCAAAATTCATCCCGCCACGGCTACATTACAGCTTCTCATACAAAACATTTATTTTTTTAATAGCGGGTGATAATCGCACCAAAACGTATTAAAGGGTAAGTGATTTATAACAGCGTGAACTTTTCTGTAACCGACCATAGTAGTGCAGTGCGTCATTGGTTTAACCCTTTAAGGTTACATGCTGACTGAGAGGTTCGTGATGCGTGAGGCCAGCAAACACAGCGTATAGCTGTTTCACTTTACTTCAGGATGCATTAATGCCGCTCTGTAGGTCTATTGGAGACATTCATAAATATTCCTAACAGATCTAATAAATGCTAGAGACATACTCGTTACATAAACACACTAAATCACACTTGAGCAGTGTTTATTTGAGAGCGCACAGGAAGATCTGCGCTCAGTGTTGCCAGATGATGCTGAAAAGCAGCCCAAAAGCTGTCGAGATCACAAGCATTTATCCACTGTTCTAAGCATACGTATGAGAAGAGCGTGGGCTATGGCATCTCTGAGAGATCAAAACAGGTTTGTGAGGGCAGACCGGGGCACTACCCGACTGTCACTTTTTACCCGCAAAAATAAATTCAAAACCCCCAATCTGGCAACACTGTCTGTGCTTGAGCAGCGCGTATTTGAGGGCGCGCAAGAAGCTTTGTGCACGAGCAGAGGAAATCGGCGCACAAGCAAAGAGATCCGCATGCTGTAGGCTACTACATAAATGCGATCTCGACTCGTAATACTGTGCTCACGACATTTGTCATTGAAATAACGCCACAGATAGTTGGTAGATCTGTGTACAAAAAGGCCTGCCGCCACAGCTGGAAAAAACCCTAGAGGAAACACTGTATATGGTAAAACAACAATAATAATATTGTGTGTAGGTCTACTGGCTTCTATAAATAATTATATTCTACTTATAATAATTCTGATGTTGAATTATGTTTGAGATATAGGCCTCTGCTTGCAATCTGGCAACATTATTAGACTATTTAATTCACTGGTAATCAACATTATATAGGCTAGAGTAGTTATACTGACACTGTAAACATTTATTCTCATGCACAACTCTGTGTTCGCTATGAAAGTAAAAACAGATCAAACGCTTAAAAATCAAAAATAAAAAAAACGGCTTATATTGCTGTAAACTGTATTAAAAACACAGTGAACTCATTAATGTGAATGCGTTAATGAAACATCATAAACATTCTCTCATTTAAATGCATTTTGCAACTCAAAGAGAGCGTTTTCAAGTGCAGGGAGCACAATAAACCAAGAAAGATCCTGACTTCTGCCAGAAAAGGCAAACATGTAGATTTTTCTCCAGAAGAATGGTTAAAAACGGAGTCATTTTCCTTTAAACTATTGAACATTCTTTTACAGGAAAACTCTCACTTTTATTTTCACTCGCAATTCTTTTATTTATGTTTTACAATTATTGGTTACAATTAAAACACTATAAAAACTGCAGATAAGAGAACCGTTAAAGTACCGAACCGATAAGTAAGCAGTATCGATAAAAGTTGTAATACCATTAAAACCTTAATGAAACCCATCCCTTCCTTTTAAAGAGATATGCATGCACGTTTTAATTAATTATTTATTTTGTGACTGCAATGAACAACTTAATTGAACAACTTTGTGAAGTTCAAGTATAGTAGCATTGCTGGTCAGTTTTAAATTAATAATGCATCCAAAAGCAAATGCCACAGCCTAGCTGGAAATATGTGGTTTGATGTATTTACTTGTTTACTTTCATTTGAATCAATAAATAAACAAGCAAACAAACTTAAAATATTTTATTTTAACTAAGAGAAAAGTTTCTCTACAGGTGTACAAGCTTAAACAACAAAAACTGTTTGGTGTAAATGGAGTAAAATAGTGAACGTTTAATAAAGTCAGATCAAATGCAGGTAGAAAATTCACTTAAATATTTGTGAAGTATAATAGCGTAATTGTTGATGCATTTGGAAATAATATTTTGTTTAATTTGTTAGTGTTGATTTATTTATATAAAGCAATCCGTATATAAAAAACAGCTTCAATAATTTTAATTTAAATCTAATAAATACATTCTAACCAATAACCATAATTGATTAATTTTTTAATCAATCCCAGTGATTTAAAACTAATTTAAAAAGATTATGGTTTAAACTCAAAACAATCGAGTAAAGTTAGTGAATGTTAGATGAAAAGTTTGTTCTGGCATTGAATGCAAATATTTGTATTTAGCTTTGAGCCGTATTTAACACTGCAGGTGAATGTACAGATGCTGAAGGGCTTCTCAGATCTCAATATGCATGTGCTGGGTAACTTCAGTCTGACAGACATGAGAGTGTACAGTTTATTCAGCCATTTATTTATTTATTTACACTTCCATTAATTGACCGGGAAACTATTTTTACTATTCATCATACCTTCAGGCTGTTGACAATGCTGATTCTCACTCTGGGAATGCAAAGTTAAATGTGCATTTTGTATTGTAATGATGTTGTAATGATTTGCGGATGCTAATGTTTTGTAGCTCATGATTAAAAGCGTGTCTCATGTGTTTCCACTGTATATCTTGGCAGCGTAGAGAAGAAATGAGCAATGTCCAAAACCATTCAATTTAATTGTGAAAAACAGCATATGTGTGTGTGTGTGTGTGTGTGTGTGTGTGTGTATGCATGTATGTGTATGTATGTATGTGTATATATATATATATATATATATATATGCTTCGTATCAATTGACAATTCCTTAATCTGTTTTTCCTGCAAGTTTTGCATTTTTTCTTTATTTTGTATGCAATTGTTAACTGTTTATAAACGTGCAGTATATGTGCATCTCTTTGTCTGAACATTTTTGCTATTATTTTACATTTATAGCATGTTTTGCTTTTAAAACTTTCTCATAGACTGCATGTTTTCTGAGTAACTAGAGAACAACATTGTGTAAAAATGTTATGCTGCTCTGCATAATAGAATTATTTGATGAATTTAATTTAATTGATTATTGAACTTTATATTGAATTAAGGCTGTGTGATATTGCAAAAGAAAACATACATTGCAATATTTCACAAGATAATTTAATTAATTAACTTAATAATTAGAAGCGTGCATCTGCATAAAATATAATCGACAAATTACAAGCAGAGTCAGAGCAAATATACAAACGGAGTCTAACAGTATACAGGTACAGAAATAAAATAATCAATCGTACAGTAATGCTGTAAAGTCTTTATTGTGTAAATAATAAAATGCAGTTCATCTTGTTCAGGCTGCAAAGTAACATAAATTCCTTGTAAATTAAATTTGCTTAATGTTTACGCAGGCCTTTAAAACACGAGCAGTTGATAAACTTTCACTTTACTATGGTTAAACTGAAATGACCTAAATGAACTGTTGTACCTGGTCAATCCTGACCCCCACATTGCACGTCCTGCGATGTGACTTACACGGGTATAAATGCTAAAACAATATATCGTGCATCCCTATATTGAATGCATGATTTATTTACGTTTGTAAATGTTCGTGAAGTATAGTAGTATTGTTGATTTAAAGAGAAATTAATGTATTTTCTTTTAAAAATCTCTCATAAATGTTTTGCACCATTTTTGAGCAAGTACATATTGCGGTCAGAAATATTAGGCTCCTATACATAATATAAATCTTTTGTGAGTGTAATTGTTTCTCATATGAATGCATGCTTATCAATATTTGCGAAGAACAGTAGAATAGATGAATTGTAAATTAACGATGGGTCCAAAAGCAAATTAATATACACTCAAGGCATGGGCCGGTATAAGATCCTGAAGGGATGATAACCTATCCCTGGACATATTTAACCTGGACATAAATATCACAGTATCACGGTATTGTGCTCACTGCTCTAAAATATATTCTTTTTAAATGACTGGGTCAAAAACAAAACCCCTTTCCTATTTGAACACATTATATTTTACTTTGGGAAACATTAATAATATTATGGAGCAGTAAACATGTCAGGCTGAATAATGAAAATGAGTTATTGACTTCTGCTGTCTTCAAAAACACTGATTTATATTATTTTTTTAAGTCTAAAACAGCATCTTTGGATATATTTTCTGCTGGAGATACTGTTGTATAAATAAAAAATCTTACTTATACCTTAGGAACGGTATTACAGAAAATTTTGACTGTAAAACCTTGACTTTTCCAAACAGCGGTATACTGGAAAACTGTTATCGTCCCATGCCTAATACACACAAACAATTATATTTGCTGATTGTTCAAACTGCTTATTGTAAATGAGTTGAAATAATGCAATTCTTGAGATTTTTGGGGGGACAACTTGTTTTATGTTCAGTCAACTTACACTTGTAAAAACTAACAAGTTAACTTAATTCCTTCATGTTGTCCTAACACAAATCAATTGTATGGAACCCAGCATTCTTTACAATATATGTTAGTATATATAATATATATAAACTTACACAGTTAACCAGTCTACATTGAAAAAAAGCACTTTAGAAATAAAGATGCATTGAATTGACACACAATAATGACGTGTGTACTGTTAAAAAAGCTGATTCTCACTTGGGGAAAGGAAAGTTAATATGAGTTTAGTGTTGTAATGATGGCCTGATTTGCGGATGCCGCTGATATTTTGTAGCTCATGATTATTGAAGCACATCCCATTCTCAGACATGCGTTCCTACTGTGTATCTTGGCAGCGTGCTGTAGAAATGAGCAATGTATGTAGCGGCAATTGTTCATTTTAATTGTAAAAACAGAGCATAAAGATTTAAAGCAATAGTTCAGCCAGATGCGAGGCAATTTGCATTTAATTTGCCGCTGTCTGGAATTTCCTGATGCCTTCGCGATATTGAAATGCAGCGAGGAAAAAACTGTGAGTTGTCGGGCAGGCGGCGAAAGCGAGATTCGGGCATGAAGCAATTAACTGTGAGGCTTGTAACCTGCCAGAATCGCTCTCGCTAAGTGATTTCATCTCTGTCAAAAGAGCCTGGATTAATCTGAGTGATACTTTTCATTTAGTTAGCATCAAAACAGCGTTTTCTTACGCGTTCCATATGGGGGTCTGCTGCAAGGTATGTCATTAAACTCCTGCAACCAGATGTTTCCTACAGCCACACCATTATCTATGCAAATTTATTCATTAAACGGTTTAATTGTGCCGATGATTGACAGCCGGCGGCGTTATTATGGGGGAATGTTATGGAGCCGGGCTAATAATGCTTTAGTCTTATTAACTCTGAGTATAAGCAGGATCTTGTGTAGATTAACCTCCGCTAATGTTGTGTTGCTGAAGATGCCCACCCTGGTGACAGGTATACTGCTTTATTTGGAGACCAGGAGCCATTACTGATCCCAAATTAGCGAGTTTATGAGGAGGATGCTAATGATCGCGGCGCGCCGGCGAGGCCTGACCTCAAACGAAGCAAAATTGACGTTCCTTCGAGAGATTGAAGAGACCATTTAAAGAGTGATATGCAATGCAAACGCATCTATTTCAGTTAAAAGTTGTGTTGATTTAAAGCAATCTGGGCCAATCAGCTGTTCTGAGAGCAGAATTATAGACTTTAGTTAGTTTGCACATCTAGGGCTGCGGTAATCCACTTTCTGACACCGCCGTAATGCCCTCATTAACCTTCTCATGCTGATTATAAAATAAAATAAAAGTATTTACTTCTGGATTCTGGATAGAGACACTCAAATAAAAACATTGTTAAATATATCCTGATATTTCTCGTAGTGAACATACACTCTACAAAATAAAACACTGTAAAACTCTGGTTTACAGGAGTTTACAGTTTAAAATACAGTAAGCAGTGTTTCCCCTACCATTATATTAGGGTGACGCCCCGCCCTCCAAACTGCTTTCCCCGCCCCCTAAAGTCAAGTTAATTTTATTTACTATAAAGCGCCAGATCACAACCTCTTTAAATAAACAAGCTAAATACCCTTATGTGATATCTTATTTACACAACGGCATGTTATTGCAATGGCATGTACAGAAGTCCCTACATGGTGGCGCGATTACAAACGTCTGCTCTCTGATTCGCGCACGGTGGAGTTCCACACAGCCACTCTCTTCTGAGAGGCGAATCATTTTGAACGAATCTTTTGTATGACTCGTGAACGATGAGTCCTCTCAGTGAGTGATTCATTCATTTGCGCACGTTTGTGCAGTTGGAGTGGATAGAAGATTAGTTCCTTTGAGTCTTCTATCAGCTTTGAGTCATTCGTTCATCACGTGAAAGACAGAAGCCGGTCATATGCATGTAGAACCGGTAAAAGATTTGATCCATTCATTTCTCAAGTCCTCGGTTTGAGTTGTTTGTTCATTATGTAAAGGACAGACGCCAATTCATATGCATTTAGAGCCGACTCAACAAAAGACTCGTTCATCTCAGTGAACGAGACTCAAAGGTCCGAGTCAGTAAAATGATCCGAACTTCCCACCACTACACCAGATGATAGGCTTGACTGTCACTGGCTGTACAAGACTGATCTTGGTAAGTAAGCCAGTACACCCTCAGGAAAAAAGTATACTTAAATTTTTCTAAGTATACTTAAGGTATAACAGTATACTTCAATATCAATGTACTAGTTGTGTACTTGTGTACTGAAAGTCCTTGAGACAAACTGACCCACTCTATAGTTTTTAAATGTATAGTTTGCTATTTTAACTTTAAAATGGCTTCTATTGCTCTGACGCTCCCAGTTAGCAGTATATACTGTGAGATGGACTTCAACCATGAACAGGGTAACAAATACGTTTTACTGCAGCATTTGCTGCTTTAAGTTTTAACAGTAAATGTATTTGCAGCTCAAGGCAAATTATAAATAATAAAACACTTTCGTTTTTTACTTGTGTGGTTGTACAGTTCAGATAATTGTTCAGTTATTTACTGCTGTCATTAAAAGAAACCAATTAACACCATGACTCCTTATGTTTGTGTCGGTGTCAGTCTGAAAAGTGTGCTGTGCCGCATCCCCCCCAAAAAAAACGTTAACCAAGGGGAAACACTGGTAAGTAACAGAGTAAAATTGAAGTCCCTTCGAGAGATTGAAGAGATGATTTAATAAGTGATATGCGATGCAAACTCATCTATTTCAGTTAAAGGTTGTGTTGATATAAAGCAATCTGGGCCAGTCAGCTGTTCTGAGAGCAGAATTATAGACTTTAGTTCATTTTCACACCTATAGGGCCACGGTAATCCACTTTCTGACACCGCCGTAATGCCCTCATTAACCTTCCAAAATAACACTGTATTGTTTGCCTTTGCTTTTTGATTCAGGATAGACAGATTCATATAAAACATTAGAATGTCTATGTACATAGTTATTAAGCCATTTCTGAAGTAGAATATATATTTTACTCAAAGTCACCCACATGTTCTCTGGGTAAAAATGGGTCAAATTCAGCAATTTGCTATTTTTATTTAAATCCACAGTGAGAAACTGAATAAAAACCACACGCTGTATAAAACAGTAAAGTCAGCTGTGGTTTACAGGGTTTCACCGTCAAAAATACAGTAAAGTAAGAGAGTAAAATTGAAGTCCACTGGAGTGATTGAAGAGACCGTTTTAAGAGAGATTTGCAGTGCAGGCTCATCTATTTCAGTTAAAAGTTGTGTTGATATAATGCAATCTGGGCCAGTCAGCTGTTCTGAGAGCAGAATTATAGACTCTTTAGTTCATTTTAACACACAGGGCCGCCCTAATCCACTTTCTGACACCGCCGTAATGCCCTCATTAACCTTCTCAGGCTGATTTTTGGATGTTTTCAGTGCAGGGTTATTCAGAAGATTGAGTTTGTTTCAATATTGAGCGATTATTTGGATTTTCTGCGATTATCCATACGAGTTATCCAGATGTTTTGAATAGCTCGTTTTAGAAAGAATTGATATCGACTGGGTTTTTGTAGTGGAGTAAAATAAACTAATTACAAGCATAGATTAATAAAGCAAATACACAAATGAAATAACCATTTATGTTTTGATCTAAGAACCTTACAGAAATTGAATGGTCATGTTAAAATGATACTGTATTTATTTGTGGGTTCAGGATGGAGACATTCAAATAAAAACTTTGGTTTATGTGAGAAATTATAGGTAGATGTCAAGACAATCATACATTTGTTTTCAGTTGTATATCTCCTAATTGTATATTAAATGATTTACTGTATATTTCTGTTCCTGAATATGTTTGGTGACCAAACTCTCATTTTCATGAATTAAGTAATAAAATGGTCTTTGCTAGAATTGCTTCATCCATGTTAAGTGGCTTTGACACAATTAAACTTCATTATATCACAATTACATACATTATAAAAAACACTATTAAATTAAGATGAATTGAAAGATGAAGTTTTGTTTATATGCACTAAATATAATGTCTATATTCACTGACAACCTTATAAGCCAGAAATGAAAATTCTGTCATCATTTACTCACCCTTTATCAATGTCTTTCTCCTCCTGAGCACAAAAAAATGCTAAAAACCACTGACTTCTATAGTGTTTGTTTTTCCTACCATGGAAGTCAATGGTTACCAGTTTTTTAGCATTCTTCAAAATATCTTCTTTTGTGTTCAACAGAAAAAAAGAAACTCAAACTACTTATAAAGGCTGCACAATATGGTTTCAGCATCAATATCACAATATGTGCATCTGCAATAGATCTACAGTGTCGAACAGGTATTTTAACACTGTTTTGTGGAGCGTTACAGCGTTCATCTATGAAGTTACCAAAACATTTTGCAATTGTGTGTGTTTTGAGGGCCTGTGTGGGGATTTCAAGTCAGTTTAAAGTATTCAGGCATTACATTTCTAACTTGAACTGTATTTGTGTTTAATATACAGGACTATACAGTAGGGTTATTATATTTGTGTTTCTGATTATTGCTAATTTTATGACAGAAAATCATAAAGCGCAGGGTGTTTAATTTGTACAGTATCATTGCTCGACTGTGTTTGTCAGTGTTTGTTAGGGTTGGGTCGATAGATGATGCCATCGTCCATCGGTGATAGACATCACAATGCTTAGCTCCGCCCCCGTCAAAGCAGCAACCCTCTTGTGAAAAATACACACTGAGGCCCCGTTTACACTGATACGTCATTTTAGAAGGAAAACGATCCAAGTCCACATCACGTGACCACACACTAACTCTGTCATGCGCTTCAGTGTATGTTCGCGTCTGAGTACCAGCAGTCAGCAGGTGTTTTGAGCACAAAACCCCAGAGAGCAGTGCACGTCGGACAGATTATCAAGGATGTCGCGCTGGATGGCGTCTCGCTATAGTTGTTAAACGTGATGTTTAATTCATCTTGTCTCTATCTAACGACTCTTCGGTCTGTTGAATCTATCAGGTAACGTGTCACAGCATCAGTACACTGCTTCAATCCTTCGCTTTCACGCTTGTACTCAGTCATGTTAGCTAAACCTCAGATACTGTTGGTTGGTTCCTGTTGGTTGTGCACTTGTGCAACCAAGTTTGTGGACGCCATTATAACGCCACAGATCACTCTGCCTATTCATGCCAGAGTCCTGTGGGAAAAGGGATTGACAGGTGCTCATTTGTGTGTAACTACTCTTTATTTATTTATGATTTGGTTATGGGTAAAACAAAGAGCACATGGGTCAGGTAGTTGAAATGGTAGGCTACAAATAATTAATTTATTATGAATGAATTAATTATTCATAAATGACTATGATGCCATCGTCCATCAATCGGCCATCCCAATTGGTCGACATCGCCCAACCCTAGTGTTTGTGATTGGATCACTGTAATCTATGCAGATGCCTTACAAATCATCCCAATGTATATTCAATGAGGAATTCCTATCAAAAAGACCTATTGATTTCATCTGTTGAAATTAGACTCAATATTGCAGTATATATTGTAGAAAAATAACATATCGCCATGTCCTTTTATTTATTTATTTATTATATCGTGCAACCCTACTACTAATACTAGGGAGAGTACATAATCATTTTAAATCAGTTTTAAAGTGTGTGTGCTCATGTATGCTGTGCACTATATGGTGTGTGTTTCTCCGTCTGCTCTTATTAGCGCGGCTCCTGACAGGCGGCCCCCGGGCACGGGTGCGAGGGCCGAATCCTCCTCCTCAGGATGTTGTTTTAGCTCTGGAAGTGTCCCGGTGCGCCGCTCACACACCCTCTGTGTGAGAAATGTGCGCAGGCAGGAAATGGAGAGTGTGTCATACAGGAAGTGGAGGCTTTCCGGCTCTCATTCATAACAGCGCTCGGGCCCCCATCGTCAGCATGATTGATCCGCAGCCGCCCTCGACCACACTTTATCATTCAAGCAGAGCAAACGCTGGGTCGTTTTCAACGCTTCAATGCAAATTACACCACGACCCAGAACTGAGCGCATGTTTCTGCTGTGTGTTTCCCAGCCCGCGGCGCAGGAGTGTGGTATAGAGCAGTCCCTTATGTGGCTTTACTCTTTAGACACACTTAAATCTGCCTCTGAACGCACAATTACTGCATTTCTCATGTCATGTTACAGTGATGCGACACTTTCATACTGTTTTTACTGTAATGTGATTAGTTACTATGCTTAGAGAAACTCTTAAGTTGCTGTTTCTTAAAGAAATGAGTTGGCCTTGAAATTAATTAGTGCAAAATTATAAAAAGCCAACTAGCTGCTTCTTGCAGCATGCATCATGTTACAGTGATGCAACAATTCAGTGCCATTTATACTGTTTTTATTGTAAAAAGCAGTGTTATTTTGCTTAAAGTCAGTAAACTCATTGTAACTTGGAACTGTTAAGTTGACTTAACTTAAAGGGAGTAAATTGTTGCCTTAATCAAGTAAACGAACTGTGCGAAACTATAAAAATTAAGTGAAGTCTACTATATGCCTTTCACTGCATTTTACAATGGAGTTTACTGCATTATTTTGTAAGGTCTACCCAGTCAGCCCAATGGAGGTGTCCACTGGTGGATGAAGGTTCATTGCCTGTTCGGTCTTTCCAGTGTACAATGTTGAGTTACTTCAATTTTAACCCATATCTGACTCCAATTTGAAAATGAGGTGGGTTAGAATATTAATATATTTATCCTCCGTTTAATCTGAGTCCAATCATAAAACATTGAGAAGATTATATCAATATATAGCTTAGATAAATGTTTGAACCTTTTATCTTCACTCGTAACTATCACATTTGTTCATTCGAGTGGTCATGTGGCTCAGAGGAATCGCCCCGGCCGACAGCGTCCCTCACGGTCACACTCTTGTCAGTCTTAAATATTAAACAGAGGTAGATGACTGCTAATTTTAGATGGCCGCTCCCATGCTTGCTCATTCTAAAGTATTTTTGATTAGTCCTTTTTAGATGTCCACCCTTGACTAAACACAATATCATTTCTAATCAGAGGTCTGGGCCATTATTATAAATGTAACCGACTACTGTACTCTATAATAATTTTGGTTTAGCCAAGCCCATGGTTTCCCATATGCACCTAATTTAGAATAACATTACTGTCAAACCTTGTTGTCCTAAATGGAAGTTAACCCCCTTTCCATCTGAGTACAGTTGAATCAATATCAAGAGTCAGTCGGATCCCTAAAATACAATTAGTGTGCCCAATGCTCCATCTCAACTGGACTTTAGTCCGTCTACTGACCTGACACAGAACAGTGCAGAAACAAGGATACAGCATGATCTACTAGAATGAATAATTACAGAGTAAGCAAAATATGTTCAAACATAGCAATTTAATAGTCAGGTAAATGTGTATTATGCCAATCATTCATTTAATTTATAAACAATCTATACAAGACATCAAATTCTCAAAGATAGATCCAAGATCAGAAGATGCATACCTGACTTCAAAATATACATAGCATGGAGCGTGGAGCTCCACACTATGGGCTCATCTAGTTATAGAAACTTTACCTTAAGTAGTAAATCCAAGAATCCCCTCGAGGAAAGGGGTGTGTAGAGTCATTTACATTGAGTGGCGGAGTTTCTGCCTATTGACCTTATTCTTCGATGTGGAAGTGCGCTCGTGTTTTAGAACTTCCGACTTAGAGCGTACGCAATGTTGAGTCTGAAATATAATTCTTCATGTCACAAGTGTTTTTTAAAAGCTTGAGGCCTAAGAAACTGTACGCTTTGTAACTTTGACAAATTGATAACCATTTAATAGTTTATAAAACAAAGACTATGCAGTGTATTTTACATTTGATCATTTAATTATTGTACACCTGAATAGTTCAACAATCAAACACTGTTTATTTAACTTGTATCTATTGAATTTGTCTATGATTGTTGATTGTCTCTTATATTTTATTCCTATGCACTCCCCTACACAATCACCCCAATCAATCTAAAATGATCAATTCTTTCCGAATAGTTATTCAGCACATCTACAGTAGATCAATTGTATTCCTATTGCAATATATATCGAAGAATAAAAAAATATGTCAATATTAGGTTTTTCCAATATCGTGCAGCCCTAGTAAATGCAGACAGAACCTTCTCATTCTGAACAGCCATTTCCACTTGGACAGATAAGGTTCTGTCTGGCAGATCATTCACTGATGCATTACTTTTCAAGACATACAATCAAAACATATAACTTGGTGTTGTAACTGTGTTTATGCTTGAGAAAGTGCCATTTGTGCTTTCTATAACATTTATTTCATGTTTTAGGATGAATATATATATATATTTTTTGCATTATTTAGCCGAACAGTGGCGAAATTACAATAAAAGCTGATGCTGATTGGTCCTCATGCATGCATTAAAAATGCTGATTGGCTCACAGAAAGAGCCTTATAGAGCAAAGCTAGATTCAATTCAATTCAATTCAATTCACCTTTATTTGTATAGCGCTTATACAATGTAGATTGTGTCAAAGCAGCTTCACATAAAAGGTCACAGTAAATAGGAACAGTGTAGTTAAGTTTGTAGTGTTTAAGTTCAGTTCAGTTTAGCTCAGTTCAGTGTGGTTTAATAATCACTACTGAGAGTCCAAATATTGAAGAGCAAATCCAACGATGCGCAGCTCTACAGATCCTGAACCATGCAAGCCAGTGGCGACAGCGGAGAGGGAAAAAAAACTTCACTAAAGGCGAAAGTGAAGAAAAAAAACCTTGAGAGAAACCAGACTCAGTTGGGCACGACCATTTTAATTTCTCCGCTGGCCAAACGTCTTGTGCAGAGCTGCAGTCTCAGTGGCGGAGGCTGGAAGCTGGCCTCAGCGAAGACTCGTCTGTCTCTGGAGCGTCATAGGAAACAGTCTCATGTTCTCCACTCTTCCATGACCATCGCAGTAGTTGTTCAGGATTCGGCCAGGTCCAGGATATGGAAACCTTGGGATCATCTCGTCGTTGGTCTTGAATCGAATCAGTGACTCTGCATAGTCTGAGGGCCTCGGGAAGAGTATCCCCAGGTGGAAATGGAGAATAAAGAAAATAATTAGCGTAGCTGATGTTCACAGTGTATATCAGCAAGATGCATAACCTGTGTGGAAGCCCCCTAAGTGGTGCACTAAGTGTATGCTTTACTGAACAGATAGGTCTTTAATCTAGTTTTGAATTAGGAGAGTGTGTCTGAGCCTCGGACGTTATCAGGAAGGCTATTCCAGAGTTTAGGAGCTATAAATGCGAAGGCTCGACCTCCTTTACTCGACTTTGCTATTCTAGGTACTACCAGAAGTCCTGAGTTTTGAGATCTTAAAGAGCGAGTTGGATTGTAGCGAGACAGAAGATTGGTTAGATAAGCAGGAGCTAGATTATTTAGAGCTTTATATGTAAGAAGCAATATTTTAAATTCAATACGAAACTTAACAGGCAGCCAGTGTAAGGAGGATAAAATTGGGGTGATGTGATCAAATTTTCTAGACCTGGTTAGAACTCTGGCAGCTGCATTTTGTACTAATTGAAGTTTGTTAATAGAGGATGCTGGGCAGCCAGCAAACAGAGCATTACAGTAGTCCAGCCTAGAAGTCATAAAAGCATGGACTAGCTTTTCTGCATCTGAGATGGATAGCATACTTCGTAACTTAGCTATATTTCTCAGATGAAAGAAAGCAGTTTTTGTGACATGGGAAATATGATTTTTAAAAGTTAAATTGCTGTCTAATATGACACCCAGATCTTTTATAGTAGAACTAACGCTAACTTTGTATCCCTCTAATTGTAGATCGAGTTGTGAGATCTGCTGTGTACAGGATTTAGGCCCAATAAGTAATAATTCTGTTTTGTCTGAGTTTAAGAGAAGATAATTGTTGGTCATCCAGTCTTTAACATCTTTAATACACTCAGTTAGCTTGGACAGATTAGACGTCTCGTCAGGTTTAGTTGAAATATATAATTGAGTATCATCTGCATAGCAGTGAAAGCTGATCCCATGTCTTCTAATAATGTCTCCCAGGGGTAGCATGTATATTGTAAACAGTAAAGGGCCTAAAACTGATCCTTGAGGCACCCCGTATTTTACTGGGCTGATTTGTGAAGGCTGTCCATTTATATTTACAAACTGGTAACGGTCAGATAAGTATGACTTAAACCATTGTAGGGCCTGTCCTTGGACACCTGTAGACTTTAAGCGATTAATAAGGATACCATGGTCAATGGTGTCAAATGCCGCACTAAGATCGAGTAGAACTAATAGCGAGATGCACCCTTGGTCAGCAGCTAAGAGTAAATCGTTGGTTATTTTCACTAATGCAGTTTCTGTACTGTGATGAGCTCTGAAACCTGACTGAAACACTTCAAAAACATTGTTGGTCTGCAGAAAGGAGCATAATTGAGCAGAAACAACTTTTTCTAGTATTTTAGATATAAATGGAAGGTTTGAAATAGGCCTATAATTAGAGTTGCTGGGTTCCAGTTGTGGTTTCTTAATAATAGGTTTAATAACAGCTAACTTGTAAGGATTTGGAACATGGCCTAAAGATAAAGAAGAGTTGATAATGTTAAGAAGAGGTTCTCCTATAACAGGTAGCAATTCTTTCAGTAACTTTGTTGGAATTGGGTCCAATATACACGTAGCTGATTTAGAGCTATTTATAATTTTGTCTAGCTCTTCCTGTTCTATGATTTTAAAGCACTGTAGGTTATTTAGATTCAGAGGCGTGTTTACTGGATCTGAAGTATAAGGCGGTGCAGAAAGTTTAATATCTCCTATTTTCTGTCTAAAGCCTTCTATTTTATCACTGAAAAAATTCATGAAGTCATCACTACTAATTTGCGGTGGAACGTTTTGTTCCAAAGATGACCGATTATTTGTTAATTTAGCGATGGTGTTAAATAAGAATCTAGGATTGTTTTGATTATTTTCTATCAGTTTGCGGAGGTGCTCAGCCCTGGCAGATTTTAAAGCCCTCCTATAGCTGGACATACTGTCTTTGTATGCAATTCGAAAGACTTCTAAATTAGTTTTTTTCCATTTACGTTCCAGGGCACGGGTTGCTGTTTTGAGAGCGCGGGTATGACTATTATACCACGGTGTAGTTTTATTCTCTCTAGTCTTTTTTAGTTTGATGGGTGCCACAGTATTTAAAGTGCTAGTAAAGATGGCATCCATACTGCTGGTTACTACATCAAGGTCATTTGCGTTTGCGGGTGCATTTCGAAGTAGAGAAAGATCAGGTAAGTTATTTATAAATTCATCTTTAGTGGATGGAACAATAGTTCTACTAGGACGATATATCGGAGCGGATCTGCTAATTTCAGGTAAACACAGCTTATATAGTAAGAGGTAGTGGTCTGTAATATCATCACTTTGTGGTATAATGTCTACATCAGTGACCTCAATTCCATAAGACAGAATTAGATCTAGTGTATGCTTTAGGCGATGAGTTGGACCAATAACATTTTGCTTTATTCCTAGTGAGACCAGCAAGTCCGTAAACGCGAGCCCTAACGTGTCGTTAGCGTCATCTATGTGGATGTTAAAGTCTCCTACAATTAGTATTTTATCAGTTTTAACTAGTAAGTCAGAGATAAAATCAGAAAACTCTTTTAGAAAATTGACATAGGGTCCTGGAGGTCTATATATGGTGATTAGAGCGAGAGATAACATAGGTTTTTGCATAGTGTTTGGAAGGACAACATTAAGCGCTAGTACTTCAAAGGAGCTAAACATAAGTCCGTTTCTCTGATTAACATTAAGAATATCACTAAAGATTGATGCAACTCCACCACCACGACCAGTTTGACGAGCCTCATGTTTATATAAGAATCCTGGAGGAGTTGCCTCATTTAAACTAATATAGTCATTTTGTTTCAGCCAGGTTTCAGTAAGACAGAGTGCATTAAGATTGTTATCTGTTATTATTTCATTTATGATAAGTGCTTTAGGTGCTAGTGACCTGATGTTTAGGAGACCAAGCTTCATGAAATTTGTATTTTCACTTTTTCGTGTTTTTTCTGGTTTAATTCTTAATAGATTATTTTTGGAGCACACAGTACGTTTGTTTCTTGATCTAATAATACGAGGAACAGACACAGTCTCTATGTGGTTAGTTAGGTATGCATTACTGTTATTTATGTGGGACGAATAGGAGTCTGTGTGGCTAAATTGTGAGTTTTGTGAATTTTTACTTACTAGTCAGATAGAGCGAAGTATTCTGGTGATGTTGTCCGACAGGAGTTCAGCTCCAGCTCGACTGGGGTGCAGCCCATCAGCGCGGAAAAGCCTAGGACGCTCCCAGAAAAGATTCCAGTTATTGGCAAAGAGCAATTTCTGTTCTTCACACCATGTTAATAGCCATTCATTCAGAGCAAAAAGTCTACTGAACCTTTCATTTCCTCGGCGGTAGGTAGGAAGCGGTCCAGAAACGATGATCTGCGTGGCGGGCGAAGTGCGTCGAACCGTCTCGATCAGGCTCCTGAAGTCCTTCTTCAGGATCTCCGTCTGCCGGAGCCCGGTGTCGTTCGTCCCCACGTGGAGGACGGCGGCACCGAGGCTCTCGGCAGCGCTCAGGATAGTAGGTATCTGTGCAGAAATATTCTTAACTCGGGCACCAGGGAAGCAGAAAGTGCGTACTTTGTTACCTTTGGAGGAAGTGGAGCGGACGTGGCGGACGATTGAGTCGCCAATGATGGCAACATCGCGACCCGTCTCGCGGAGAGGGGCGAAGCGGTTCTCCGTGGGGATCTCGAACACCGGAGGAGGAGACGTTCTGCCCCGGGACCTGGCAAGCACCTTACGCGGTTGCACCCAGGGGCCGTGGTAGCCGGGAGTCGGCGTGGACGACGCCTGGGTGCACCGCGTCCTCGGTGCGCTGGGCCTGGACAGAGAAACACGCGGGGTTGAAGAAACTGGGAGATTGTCGTTGTATCGGACACTTACCTCAGACGAGCGGGTACGGGTTAAGAGCAGAGCCCTGATGCCCTCTCGCTTCGTCTCCAGCGAGCGAATCTGAGACTCCACCGCTTCCAGCTCCAGCTCCAGCGCCTCCATCGATGCCTCTCCTGCACTCAAGGACAGACACGCAAGCGACATTGTACAAGGTGAAGAGCAAAGCCAGAAAGTGAGAAAATAAATGAGTGAAAGGGGTTGGTAGCTTTAGCTGACCAGCGGTGCTAGCAGGCTAAAGCTACAAACACCAAGCGAATGCTCGAGAGACAGAACGTTTAAAAGTAGATTTGTTTGTATGAGTGTGTTGTTGAGTGTGCTAGAGTTCAACTTTGTAGATAAAGCGTTTTTGCTTTTGAAATAAAAGGCCTTAATGTAAACAGAAACACCACATCATGTAAATAAGTCCTCAATTAATAAGAAAATGTCAATAACTCAACTTTGACAAAAAGGTCAGAGAGAACCTGATAATTCTAAGGTGACGATTTGACATTAGATTTTCATGCAGAAGTTACTTTCCATGGTAATTAGTTACTTTTATAATTATGTAACTCAGTTACTATTTGTGAGAAGTAACTAGTAACTATAACTAATTACTCTTTTAAAGGAACGTCCCCAACACTGTGCTTGACTTTCAAGCTGCTGGATGTACGTTTTTGACTCTTCTGCATCATAAAAACACCATCATATGTTTGCAGATATTTAGAAACATGCTCAGTGAACATTCTTGTTTATCTGAAACACAATGCTGAAGTCAGATATTCTGATTTTGCAAATGTTGTTTTCCGTGCCTGAACGCTGTTTTTGTTTTGGTCATTTTAACCCACTGCCAGTTTAGCTAATTATATTTTAGCACCCCGGGTTGCCAGATGGTGGAAAAAAGGGTATTTAATTATTCAGAAAGGCTCTGAATACTGATATGCGACCTCCGGTGGACAGTAGCAGAATCCGAAATGATTCAGTTTTATGTGAGGTTATTAATTAGCAAATAATATAAATATTACGAGCGTAAACATTAGGTGAGCAGGTTACATTGGAACTGCGAGTCTTAACAACACACTACATGAAGAGATACACAGTGATGAGCAATTGGGCTGTTTACACCAGACGAAACACGACAGAGATGTGAACACAGCCATTCAGAAGCACAGAATATGCACTCACTCACAAAATGGTAAGGTTTAAAATCTATATTTAATACATATTAACCCTCTTTAACATGATTAAATGTAGATGCTGAATCACTGATCTGTGTTTAGTTCTGTAGTTCAATTTCAGATGGTTTATTTTATTTTCCAGATCTGAGGTTAACTATCTGCTGCTGCTTTCAGTATACGGCAATAAATGTCCTGTAAAATGGTATTCAAACTCACATTATTAGCATTTAACACTGAATAAAGCACATGAGCTGTACCTGAGCTGATCATTATAGTTTTCTGTTGTTCAGCTGTGAGAAATAGAAGCTGTTTTTAATATATCAATGAGGTGTTGGTTAGAACAAAAACTCCTTTAATATGGAGAATATTCCTTCTATCATGTGCTGTTGCTTTTATTTAGTACACGGTTTAAATCACTCGCTCCTGTCCTCAATCTGGCAACCTGCGCTTGTTTGTTTTGATCCAGGAGTGCAATACCAAGTTCAACCACTGGGTGTCAAACTTACTGCACCTTTAAGTTAACTAATCGCTTCTTACTGCACATCACGTGTCTTGTTTTAGTTATGCTTTTTTTTCTGTAAAAAGCAATTAGTTACGTTGCTTAAAAATTCCAAGTTACAATGAGTTTACTTTTTAAGTTGACTTTACTTGAAAAAAGTGAGTGAACATGTCCTTAATATTAAGTAGATGAACCATGTGTGTAAATATAAAGTCAACTAATCATAATATAATTATAAAAGTCAAAGCTTTTTACTGCATTTTGCATGTCATGTTACAACAGTGCAATGATTTCATGCCATTTACACAGTTTTTACTGTAAAAAGTGATCATGTTTCATGCAAAACCTGTTACATGACATGTGAAATGCGGTGAAAACGGATTAGTTGACTTTGTTTTCACTTGGTTCAATAGAGTTTATTTAATTCACTAAATGTGTACATCATAGATTGTGTTTTTTTTTCTTATCAGATAAAGTTTATCCTACTCTGTTGTGTGCTTTAAGTAATTTTACGCACATTTTTTAATGCAGAATGTATGCACATATTAGCATTTCCATTAAGCATTTTTGTTTTCATGCAATATTCCAAAATGCACATAAAAATATGTGAACAGGAACATCGCTAGCGCTTGTGTTTGCTGGTAATGTGAGCTGTTGTTGCTCATCCTCCTGAAGGAGAGAAAATCTGCTAATATATGAATTGACCATCAGCCCATGCAGGATTTGAAGAATCAGGCTGTAAATCTGTGAAAGCATTGCCTCGTCACATACGCTCTCCTGAAATACGCTATTTCCCAGCAATAAAAGCTTAATTTGATCTCCAGATACTGACTATCGTCTGATGCTTTATGCTGCTGTCCAGCTCAGAGATAATATTGCATGTCACTTCCTGTCCTGGACGGAGCTTCAACAGTGCTGAGCAATAAAACACAGAGAGAGATCAGTGTCTGACAGCCACATGCTGTATTAGGAATGTAATATAGGGATGAACCATATTTATGTTTAAGCTTGCAACACTTGCCCCGCCTCTGAGTTCCTCTGATTGGTTCCCTGCTTTGGAACTGACATTGATTGCTGCTTGTTAAAGTTGATGTTTTGTAGATTTGGCAAACACTAGTGATGCACAACACTGCATACATTATTTATTATTAGTTTTTGTCTTGTTTCTAGTCCAAATATCTAAAATTAATCTGCCATTGGGGGAAGCAAAATAAACTTATTTTCACTCTGACATGAGATTATTTTTACTTACCCCATTGGCAGATTATATTTTATTTTGTTATATTATATTATATTGTATTGTATTGTATTATATTGTATTTTATTATGTAATATTATATTATATTGTATTATTATTATTATTATTATTATGTAATATTATATTTTATTTTATTATAATGTAATATTATATTATATTATATCATATTATATTATATTTTATTATATTATTATATTATATTATGTTATGTTATGTTATGTTATGTTATGTTATGTTATATTATATTATATTATATTATTATATTATATTTTATTATATTATATTTATTATATTATATTATATTATATTTTATTATATTATTATATTATATTTTAATATATTATGTAATGTTATATTATATTTTATTTTATTATATTATATTATGTTATGTAATATTATATTTTTATTGTATTATATTATTATTATTATATTATTATGTAATATATTTTATTATATTATGTAATATTTTATTATATTATATTATATTATATTATATTATATTATATTATATTATATTATATTATATTATATTATATTATATTATATTCTATTATGTAATATTTTATTATATTATATTATATTATATTATATTATATTATGTAATATTTTATTATATTGTATTATATTATTATTATTATTATTATTATTATTATTATTATTATTATGTAATATTATATTATATTATATTATATTATGTAATATTTTATTATATTATATTATATTTCATTATATTGTATTATATTTTATTATATTGTATTATATTATTATTATTATTATTATTATTATTATTATTATTATTATTATTATGTAATATATTTTATTATATTATATTATGTTATGTTATTATATTTATATTATACTATATTATGTTATATTATTATATTGTATTATATTATATTATATTTTACTATATTATTATATTATATTATTATTATTATATTATGTTATGTTATAATATAATATAATATGTCATGTCATGTTATATTCTATTCTATTCTATTCTATTCTATTCTATTCTATTCTATTTTATTATATTATGTAATATTATATTTTATTATATTATGTAATATTGTATTATATTATATTATATTATGTAATTATATTATATTGTATTATATTATTATTATTATTATTATATTATTATGTAATATTATATTTTATTATATTATATTGTATTGTATTGTACTGTATTGTATTATAATATAATATATTACATTATATTGTATTGTATTATGTAATATTATATTATATTATATTATATTTTATTATATTTAGGGATGGACAAAATATTGGTGGCCATATTGATATCAACTAATAAATGGCATTTTAATGTTCTCGTTATCGGTCTAATAACACAATTCGGCTAAAAGCTTTATGCCTATAAATTATGCATTATTTCTGCTGGTTGAACCACTTCACATGCTTACTGTCCGCCACTGTTTTATCATTTTGCTGGTATTATGAAGTTAGTTATTATATTGTGACTTGGTTGCTTTATTTCAACGTTTTGGTCAGGCAGTCAATTTTATTTATGTAAAAGACAGCTGGCTAAAGAAAAGAGTAGTGGATTTATTAAGTTCAGAGATCAGATCAAACTTTTCTGAAGTTCACTGTACTGTATGTGTTTGTTTCTTGTTTTTGCAATCATGAGTATATAAAATGATTATATAAAATGTTTTCAGACCTAAAGAGTTATTATATCAGTCAAAATGCCTTTAATAATAACAAATAATAGTTGTCAAATATATTAGATTAAACCTTTTGAAATGAAGACATTAAAATAAAACCAGTTGTTAACAGTATGTGTTTGCTTTTCGTTTTTGCAATCACGCAGTAAAATGAGAAGGGACAAAAACAATTATATAGTAATTTTCCCCTCATTCTCTGCATATATTAGCTAAAATCAGCAGTCAATCATCAGTCTATGTATCTAAAGAGTTGTTGATATCAGTCAACAATGTAAGCATATTTATAAATACTTATTTATGACAGAATAAAAAATAATCTATATTGGGAAAGATATTATTACTGTGAAATAAACTCTCAAACTGTGAAAACAGCAGCCTGTATTGACCGATATTAAGTATTGTGATGCATTTTATATATAGGCAGGCTAAAATATTGGCCATCAGCCTCCGAATCCCAAAGATTCTGTCAAAAATCCCACAATGGTGCATCTCGACTTTATAAATAAATTGAGAATTGAAGAAATGTAAATTTGGGTGGTTGTTTGAGCCGAATCCTCCATCAGCTCAGGTGTTTTCCTGCACAGGTGAAGCATCAGAGGTGTGTGTTTGCTCCTCGGGTTTATTCTCTTCAGTTCTCCACTCCTCCTTCAGGCTGTTTTGGAGATAATCCACCGCTCTCATGCAGATTTCATGTTGGTGGAGTTAATGAAAAGACTGCATTCGTGATCAGGTTTGGTCAGCGTCCTGCAGTTGCGTGTGTGTTTTGTGCATCACTGCAGGCCTGATTCTCTTCTCTCGGGACGCAGCGAGAGGAGGAACGCGCACGGTAACACACTTTCTCTGTTTTTAAACCTGTGGCAGGATCGAGGTGTGGGGAAAAGCCTTGGCCTTTGTCAATGCTAACATTCATATCTGGGACCAGAGGCCAGAAAACAAAGAGCAGCATGTTGAATATTCAGAAATATGAGCGTTGGAGACTACAGAAGACTGCTGGTTTACTCTGCAAAGCAGGCTTTTATTACTTGTCTCCTTTCTAGGGTAACACTTTAAACTAATGCTCCGTTAGTTCATGCATTTACTAGTGCTAAAATAAGATTAATTGCAATATAAAAGTTTTGGCATAATATATATGTGTATATATGTGTGTAAATATATATGTATATGTATGTATATGTATGTATATGTGTATATATGTGTATATATGTGTATATATGTATGTGTATATATATATATATATATATATATATATATATATATATATATATATATATATATATATATATATATATATATATATATATATATATATATATAGCCAAAACTTTTATATTGCAATTAATCTTAGTTTATGTGTGTATGTATATGTGTGTGTGTGTGTGTGTGTGTGTGTGTGTGTGTATGGATTATATAGGGCGGCACGATGTTGTTAAAATCAGACATTGTGATATTTTGTTTTGCTGCAATATCTATTGAGATATGACTATGATTTCACCAGATGATGTGAATGGCTCTATTTGGAAATGTTTAATTAATTATATGCTATCTTATTCTATGCAGAGCATTTGCATAAAATATAATAAATTACGAGCATATATAAATATGACCGAGCAAAAATGAAAAAAAGCATTGCTTTATGGTTTTCTGGAGAGTCCAACAGCAGTCAAGTACAGAAATGGAAGAGTCAAACGTAAAATCACAGGGTCGTCATTGTAGAAATAATTAGGATATATATTTAATAATATCTTAATCTTTTAATCTTTAATAAATAATCTAATCCTGCGATACACACACTGCGATATAGATGCTCAAAGGAAATATTGTTCAGCCTTAGTTTCATATATATTTATGCATCAATAGAAACAAAACTATGCAAAACAATTTTGTTACATATTTATACTTCTCCTTGTTTTAAGATTTATTCTTATTATTCTATCCTTTTTGCTTTTATTAAGTGGATAGGACAGTATTTCAGAAGTGAAGTGGCAGAGAGAGAGAGGGGGGGGGTAGGGACGGGAAATGTCCTCGAGCCGGGATTCGAACTCGGGACGTCCTGAAGTGCTACTGCACTATATGTCAGCGCACTAACCACTAGGCTATTGCGTAGACATATTTACATTTTACATATATATTATATACAGTAAATCTAAATTAAAATAAACATTTTTCAAATATTTGCCGAGCACTTATTTATTGGTCTTTTCTAACGTTAGTTAATGTTAAGTTAAACAACGTGTAAACTCACGGTGCACTAATTAATGTTAACAAGTACAACTTTGGATGTTAATAATGCAGTAGTGGATGTTGAACTATGATTAATAAATGCTGTACCAATAGTACTGCACGATATTGGAAAAATCTGATATTGCAATATTTCAGACTCACTTAATTTAGACTCATTATTTCTAAAAAACTAGACAGTATTTTGTACTCGTCTAGAAAATGCTTCTTGATTTAAGAGTTTTTAGATATTTGGACTAGAAACGAGACACTCTCAGTAAGATCAGTATGTTTTGCAGTGTTTTCTCTCTCTCTGATGTTTGATTTTAGACAGACGTGTGTTCAGCAGTGTGTTTGGCTAGGTGTCAGTGTTAGCTCATGTTACCCACAGGCCGATCTGAAAGCGCCGTGTCCTTGTCCATGGATGAGGAATCCTGCGCGAGTACATCTGTTTCTTCAGTGTGTGTGTGTGTGTGTGTTTCTTGAGTGTGTATTCCCCTGGACCGCGCTCCGCATTAATGCACTAGCGCTGCTATAGACTGCCTGCGCCGTGTTTTCAGGGACTGCGTGTGGAAACTCTGACAGACACTGAAACTCAAGGCCGGATTCCTGGAATACTACATCAACATTATGGAATGATATCTCCAGGGGCTCGCCGTCTTTATTCTGTGCTCTGCTTTAACACAAATGATGCTGCACACTAACCCAGATAATAATGCCATTAGGTGTGGAGGCTTTTCCAGTGCATTGTGCTCTTAAAGGGACAGTTCACACAAAAATTAACATTCGCTCACCCTTTTAAATACGGCTGCACGGTGTACAGTATGGGTTCAGCATGGATATTGCAATCTGTGCATCCACAATAGTCACAACGCAGGATCTGCAATGTTGAGTTTGGTTAGTTCAGTATAAAAACAATTCAGTATATAGGAAATTTAAGGATAATGAGTAAAAATGTGTTATTTGCACATTTTTTTTATGGATTGAGCCACAAAAAATTTTAATAAAAATAAATATTTTACTGAATATCTTAGTTATTAGACAGTACATGGCAAAAATGCTTTGCTTAGATTTTTTTGTCTTGTTTCTAGTCCAAATATCTCACGATTCTTTAATCAAGAAGCATTTTCTAGACGAGTAAAGAAATGTCAGAAATAATGAGTCTAAATTAAGTGAGATTTTCCATAAAACAAGCAGAATAATCTGGCAATGAGCTAAGCAAAATAGTTTTGTTTCTCATTTTGACATAAGATTATTGCTTACTCAGTTGGCAGATTGGCTTGTTTAATAATTATTAATTATTAATTCATTCATTTTCCTTCGGCTTTCATCAGGGGTCGCCACAGCGGAATGAACCACCAACTATTGCAGCATATGTTTTACACAGCGGATGCCCTTCCAGCTACAACCCATCACTAGGAAATGGTTATTAATTAATAATTATAATTCTACTTATTATTTTTAATTATATTTTATTGAATTTTTCAAGATCAACCACAGAGAACACACAAACACAACACTCGGCAGTGTCCCGGACAAATCCCCTACAGTGAGTCAATGAGCAAAACAACAGTGACTACGTTTACATGGACATCAGTAACAGAATTATTTACATTAATCTAATTAAGACAATAATAAGATTCAGGTGTTTACATGCTGTTTACATCCTTTTAGAATGTTGCTTTCATGATCCCGATTTACATGTTATAACACGCATAATTCGATTAATGTCATTGTGTCTCCACACTATCCACATTTCCTCCAGAGTTTCATGTAATTTCAGGTGTTTCATGTTTAATTTGTCAACTTTAGCTACAGTTTGGCACTTTCACTTTCATTCAGGAACATTTCATGCATGCCCCCTGTGCCAAATGAGATATTGGATGCGAGTTTGAACTGCTGGAAGTGTTGTTTTAATGGAAGTTCATACCGCACGCTGAATGGAGGAAAAAAACCCTCCACAGGTGTCTGTGGTCTGAACTGACTCGGTAGGTGCAGAGAGTGTTAAACAGCCATGTGTGTGTGAACTATCCTGTCGCAAAAAAAGTCCTACATGACGGTAATAATTCGATTAAGGTGTTTACATGTCTGTACTGCACTTCAGTAATGCGACTAAAATCAGCATACTGCACACGTCTTAATTCCATTTCTCTTTAGTTCGATTATGACCTTAATCTGATTAAATTAATCAAAAATCACTGTTTACATGGTCGACTCTTAATCAGAGTATTGTCTTAATCACATTAAAATCGAATTATTGGTGTCCATGTAAACGTACTCAATGACAACATTTGGTGGGTGACAACAAAAAATAAATGAATAAGTAAAATAGATAAATGAAGTGTCTGAAGAATCCACAGCGGTTGAGTGGCTGGTTTGTTCATCCAGATATTGAGAAATAAACTCCAGACACTAAAGAGTTTTTTGATGGAGTGAGTCCTCAGATATCTCAGTCTTTCCATCTGTATGTGAGCAATTCCATACAAATGTCAACCTTGCCATGATATTTCACCAAAATACTGAAACCGGTTCTATGTTTATTGTGTAAGCAAGTGTTTTAGAAATACTCAAATGTCTCTGTCAATGTTTTTAAACTATTTTATTTCATTTATCAAAGTCCGAATGTCACCCGAGTGGCAATTTCACATCGGTCACGTCCCTCACGCAGCCGTGTCATAACGAAGCTTTTTCCTTATAAAAGCAAAAATATTAAATAAAATAAAAATCAATCATGTTTGTTCTATAGTGAGCAACTCTTATCCTGTTGATTAGCATTATTTTGGGGGGTTCTACAAAGCATGTTGGACACTGCAAACTCACAGATTTCTTTTTTGGTCACATCCATAATGCATGTTGACTGACTTCACAACACAAGGGTACAGTTTTATCTTTTAATATAAGCTGTCTAATATGCGACCTGCACCTTTAATTTTATCTGCTGAAAGAAAACTTAAGTTTGTTTAATGGATCAAACTAAATTAATTGAGTTGTACATGGTTTTTAAAAGCAAATACTCAAAAGTTAATAACAATCCTGCTTGCTGTTGAGTGTACACAATAACCGGTTATGATCTCTAACTGAACCACCTAACTGATACCAATAATCATCTACATTTGCATCACGGTGCATCAAAGAAACAATCCTTTTGACAGCGCTATTGTCCAGCCCTAGCTGAAAAGTGCTGAAATTTCAGTTTGTGAAAGGTGTAAGATGTGTCAGTGATCCAGCAAGTCTGTATGAGATTCTCCATAATAAAGCGTTACGGGCCACCGAGGAGGAGTTATAGCTGCAGACCCGCCTGATGGACCCCAAACACTCCATTAAACCCCAGCCAACAGCAGCCGGAGCTTGAGCCGGAGCCTGATAATGGCCCTGGGTTCCGTCCAGCACTCGCCGACACACACACAACACTTTTACCACATCTCACTACGTTTCACAGGGTTTTTGAAAACTTGGTAGAAAATCTCCAAATGTAAATTGATATTGACATTAGAGATAATGGGCCCTATCACACCCCCGGCGCAATAAGGGGAAGATGTGTATGGCTCGATTTGTTGCTATTTTCAGACCAGCGCAACCCTAATTTTTAAATTTTGTGCCACATTGTTTAAATAGCATGTTCATTTGTGCCACTTTGTGGACTCATGGGTGTTCCGGTCGTACTAGTAGTAATACTAGTAGTAGCAGTACTATTCATTAAATGCATGTTTATATTTGTTTTAATAAACAGCAGTGTAGATTTGTCCACCTGTGTGGTTTTGAAGACGTCTGCATCACCATATGGGTCATCAGAACAGGACGTGTGTTTGGACCACACTTCATTATTGTTCATTTAGTTATGTTTTGTTTTAGTTATGTTTATTTAATAGTTTTGAAACAAATCTTTTTGCTTAACTAATATGTAGACGGGAGGGAGTTTCCACTGTTTCCTCACTCCCCCAAAGTAAAGGAGTAAAGTAAAGGAGTAGAGTAAAGAGGCTGAATGGAGGAGGCTGGTTCTTTATCCTCGTGCTGCAGATGCTCCGTTTAACTGTTTTCTCACTAGTGAAGCGTTCAGTTTTTACACTTACAAAGTCACCATGTAAATAGCAAATGTGCCATGGTGTGACGCAACTGACTCTTAAAGGGAATGGAAGATGAGACTCTGATTGGTTTAATGCAGGTTATGCTCAAAACACACCCAGAACTCATGAAGAGAATAAGCTCAACCCTGTTAGACCATGCGCCGGGCGCAGAGTGTATTTCTCCATCCTTAAAATAGCAAAAGTGGATTCGGACACGCCCTTAATGCTTTTGCGCCATGAGCTTTACACTTTACGCCTAGATCGTTAAAATAGAGCCCTATGAGTGCTAAACCTGAAGTCAAAATAATTCATCCTGCTTCGAAATTTTAATTAATTTTAAGTGATATTTAATGGAGCAAGGAATTTCTCACAGTATTTCCTCTAATATTGTTTCTTCTGGAGAAAGTCTTATTTGTTTTATTTCAGCTAGAATAAAAGCAGTTTTTAATAGTTTTAAAGCCATTTTAAGGTCAATATTATTAGCCCCCTTTAGCAATATTAGTGTTGGATTGTCTCCAGAATAAACCACTGTTATACAATGACTTGCCTAATTACCCTAACTTTACCCTAATTACCCTAGTGAAGCCTTTAAATGTCACTTTAAGCTGAATACTAGTGTCTTGAAGAATATCTAGTCAGAGAGAAAATAAATCAGTTATTAGAGAAAAAATATAAAAGAATTACAGGAGTGGTGAATAATTCTGACTTGAGCTGTATTTAGTTATCAGGATATGAGATGAGTTGTGTGGTGATTTGAGAATTAAGCACTAGGCCGGGCAGAGAATCGGCTTGGGTTCTGAAACGGAGGAAGAATAAACATTGTGTGGGAGTGCGAATGCAAACGCAAATGGAGCTTTCTCTTTTGATTCCTGAAAGAGAATGAAAAGTCTCTTAATTAGAGGAAACATGCGATCAGAAGTGGGAAAGTTGTGGGAAGCGCATCCGCTGTTCTCCCAGAGCTGCGCCTTTGCTGGTGATTAGTGTGGGCTTGCAGAGGAGTAAAGCTGCTAGGAGAGCCAATCAGAGCCAGAGCTGCAGGGCTGAGGAGGGCGGGGCTTCCCTGAGCGTCGGTCGCTGCCACGACAGCCACAGATGAGTTGTGTGTGGAAACCACTGATACACACACAAACGCACACACTTATACACTCACCGGCCGCTTTATTAGGTACACCTTACTAGTACCGGGTTGGACCACTTTTGCCTTCAGAACTGCCTGAATCCTTGGTGTCTGAGATTCAACAAGCTACTGGAAATATTCCTCAGAGATTTTGCTCCATATTGACATGATAGCATCACACAGTTGCTGCAGATTTTTCGGCTGCACATCCATGATGCCAATCTCCCGTTCCACCACATCCCAAAGGTGCTCTATTGGATTGAGCTCTGGTGACTGTGGAGGCCATTTGAGTACAGTGAACTCATTGATGATTCGTTCTTTATGACATGGTGCGTTATCCTGCTGGAAGTAGCCATCAGAAGATGGAGACACTGTGCTCATAAAGGGATGGACATGGTCAGCAACAATACTCAGGTAGGCTGTGGCGTTGACACCATGCTCAATTGGTACTAATGGACCCAAAGAAAATCTCCCCCACACCATTACACCACCACCAGCAGCCTGAACCGCTGATACAAGGCAGGATGGATCCATGCTTTCATGTTGTTGAGGTCAAATTGTGAGCCGAGCATCCGAATGTGGCAGCAGAAATGGAGACTCATCAGACCAGGCAACGTTTCTCCAATCTTCTATTGTCCAGTTTTGGTGAGCCTGTGTGAATTGTAGCCTCAGTTTCCTGTTCTTAGCTGACAGGAGCGGCACCCGGTGTGGTCTTCTGCTGCTGTAGCCCATCCGCCTCAAGGTTGGACGTGTTGTGTGTTCAGAGATGCTCTTCTGCAGACCTCGGTTGTAACGAGTGCTTATTTGAGTTACTGTTGCCTTTCTATCAGCTGGAACCAGTCTGGCCATTCTCCTCTGACCTCTGGCATCAACAAGGCATTTGCGCCCACAGAACTGCCGCTCACTGGATATTTCCTCTTTGTCGGACCATTCTCTGTAAACCCTAGAGATGGTTGTGCGTGAAAATCCCAGTAGATCAGCAGTTTCTGAAATACTCAGAGCAGCCCGTCTGGCAGCAAGAATCATGCCACGTTCAAAGTCTCTTAAATCCCCTTTCTTCCCCATTCTGATGCTCGCTTTGACCTGCAGCAGATCCTCTTGTCTACATGCCTAAATGCAGTGAGCTGCTGCCATGTGATTGGCTGATTAGAAATGTGCGTTAATGAACAGTAGGACAGGTGTACCTAATAAAGTGGCCGGTGAGTGTACATGCACACACACACACATATACCTTATATGCATGCAGATATAAACATATGCACAGTGCACAAATGTATATTATATTATGTAAATGTGTTATATATATATATTGTAAAACATTTATATTTTGTTTTTATTTTTGTTTAGGTCTGCATCCAAACATAAACCACTATAGACAATAAAATAAATAATAAATATAATAATAAATAAACCGCTATAGATAATGCTGTTAAATAGACAAAATAGATTACACTGTAAAAATGTAAGTTGTGTTTTGTTTATTTGTGGTGGTGAATTGCATTATGGGTTGTTGATCTCTTCTTTGTGCACTTCTGATGATGAAATTCTTGACTTTATTGACATTTATAATAATATTAGAAATAATATCTAGAGGAATAAGTGTGTAAAATAGCAGTAAATGTGCTGCAGTTTATTACAAGGTTTGAGTAGCGTAATATACAACAATAACCCAGACAATACAGCACTGCAGACTACTACACATGTGCAGGAAAGACACTTATACACACTTTTACAGGTTAAAAGTAGTTGGAAGAAAGATCAAGATCCCATAATGCAGCTCAGAAGCAGGAATAAACGGGGGGAAATTAAAACATGAATCAGTAAACACACACAACTGCTTATTGAGGGATGTTTTTACAGTGTAGGGCAGAAATAATTGTAGTTTCTGCAACGCCGCCTCCTCGTCCTGCACCTGTTCAGTCTCGCCTGTTCAACACACTGCAGAAGAAGCAGAAATACACACACACACACACACACACACACACACACACACACACACACACACATTGTGGTCTTTAGAGTGTGTTTCTGAAGCGAGTGTAAACCCACAGCTGGCGTTCCCCAGACGGTTTCTAACACACACACACACACACACACACACACTGCACCCTCAGCCCGGCCTGTTTAGCTGGAAACAAATGGCAAATGAAAAGACATTAAGTTCCACATGTTATGCACAGGTGTCAGTGTAATAACGTGTGTCAGAGAAACGCAGAGATCAGCAGAGCAGTGTGTGTGTGTGTGTGTGTGTTTACTCGTCTTTAATCTCCGTCACACAGGACTGATGATCCCTGTGGAGAATATTAGATTAAAGATATCCCGCGTCAGGTAATGTTCATCCACACTGGCTGTGCACTTAGTATTATTAATATTATTAAAATTATTATTCATTCATTTTCTTTTCAGCTTAGTCCCTTTATTAATCAGGGGTCGCCACAGCCGAATGAACCGCCAACTATTCAAGCAAATGTTTTAAACAGCGGATGCCCTTCCAGCTGCAACCCAGTACTGGGAAACATCCATGCACACTCATACACTATGGCCAATTTAGTTGATCAGTTCCCCTATAGCACGTGTATTTGGACTGTGGGGGAAACCGGAGCACCCCGAGGAAACCCACACCAACACTGGGAGAACATGCAAACTCCACACAGAAACACCAACTGAAACTCGAACCATGAGACCTTCTTGCTGTGAGGCGATTGTGCTACCCACTGCGCCACCGTGACGCCCCTATTATTATTATTATTATTGTCTGTTCAGATTTGCTGAAGCATTGCGCCCTGTGTTTACATGTGATCTGTTCCTGTTTGACCCAGCACTGGCTCTTTGTTTATATATGCTGTATAGTCGAGTAAAAGAGAAGGAACTGTATATTTAAATAATAGTATCTTGTAAAATATATAGTTCTGTCATCATAATAAAGACAAAATAAATTAGTAATTAGAAATTTGTCTCTTAATGTGAGACGTTTAAAAATGAGATGGAAACACCTCGCTGTTAAGCAACACATACAATTTCACAGGAGGAATTCTGACTTCAACTAGCCTCTGTATATCGCTTTATTTTGTAGGTGAACTATGATGTAGAGCTGATTTCCTGATTGAGTGAGTGCAAGATGATGATGTGCAGAGGATTGTGTGTGTGTGTGTGTGTGTGTGCGCGGCTGCTGGAGTGTATTTACAGCTGCAGTTTTCCAGTGTAGTGAACAGTGACATGTTTAGTGTATGCTGGAGCGTCAGAGCCTCAGGTGCAGAGTTTTACATCACACACAGATTTATGACTGACCTGCTGGTAAACCTGTGGAGGCCGCGCTGCCCTCTGCTGGACACTCCAGTGGGGAAAACACACACACTCATCACTCTGTCCTGCACTGTGAACAACAAACAACAACTGTGTATATATATATATATATATAGATAGATAGATAGATAGATAGATAGATAGATAGATAGATAGATAGATAGATAGATAGATAGATAGATAGATAAATGGAGAGATAGATAGATAGATAGATAGATAGATAGATAGATAGATAGATAGATAGATAGATAGATAGATAGATAGATAGATAGATAGATAGATAGATAGATAAATGGAGAGATGGATAGATAGATAGATAGATAGATAGATAGATAGATAGATAGATAGATAGATAGATAGATAGATAGATAGATAAATGGAGAGATAGATAGATAGATAGATAGATAGATATGATAAAGAATTTTCTGTACTTGGTTGTTCATCTGTTTACTTATGGTTATGAATTGTATTATGGGATGTTGATCTCCGCTCTGTCGACTTTTGCTGCAGTTTATTAAAGTGACTTATAATAACAGTTTTAGTAGTTTGAAGGAATATATTGAATAAGAAATAATATATATAGAAGGGAGTGTGTAAAATTAATTTATTTCTGGGTTTTTGTACTGTTATTTGCAACATCAATACTGTTAATAAATCACTTTAAACTATTGAAGATGACAATAAAAGTCACTGATTTAAGCTTCTCAGCATCAGAAGATGTTGAAGGAAAGATCATAATGCAAATAATGCAATTTAAAATTAATAAATGAATAGAATAAAATGTAAAAACATTAATGCAAAATATGGAAAACCGCAGTTTACCAATGTATTTTTTCAGTCTGTAACCACTTTCTTTTCTGGCAAGTTTGTTTTGTCTGATTTTTGTCAGAAGCTGTGAATAAAATGTGTAGTCATCTGGAGCTGGAAAACTCTCTCACCCCAGTGCCATCAGGCAGATGTTTCAGATCCATTAAAACACAAACAAATAAACTACAAAAAACCAAGAGCAAAGTTTTAGCCAAGAGCAACAAATGCGCCTTTAATTTCTGTGTAGCTGTACTAATGTTATGTTTTGTTATTTTAAATTATATTCTTTTTCCATTCCAATTCTTACTCTTATTCCATACTATTCTATCTTTATTCTAGTCTGTTTTCTATTCAATTTTATTTCTGTTTTATTCAATTTTATTCAACTTCTATCTTTATTCAGTTCTGCTTTTCTATTGTTCTTTTTTCAAATTTTATTCTTTATTCTATTTCTTCTGTTCTATTTTTACCTTGTTTATTATCTATCTGTCTGTCTGTCTGTCTGTCTGTCTGTCTGTCTGTCTGTCTGTCTGTCTGTCTGTCTATTCTATTCTATTCTACTTTATCCTTGACTATTTTATTTTCTATTCAGTTTTTTTCCATTCTATTCTATTGCACTCTATTCTATTGTACTGTACTCTGTTGTACTCTATTTTACTCTATTGTATTGTATTGTATTCTACTGTTTTCTATTCTATTCTATTGCACTCTATTCTATTGTACTTTGTTGTATTCTATTCTGTTCTACTCTATTCTATTGTACTCTATTCTATTTTACTTTATTTTGTTCTACTCTATTCTATTCTACTCTATTCTATTGTACTGTACTCTATTGTATTCTATTTTACTCTATTCTATTGTACTCTTTTCTCTTCTACTCTGTTCTACTCTATTCTATTGTACTCTATTCGATTCTACTCTGTTCTATTCTATTCTATTGTACTGTACTCTATTGTATTCTATTTTACTCTATTCTGTTCTACTCTATTCTATTCTACTCTGTTCTATTCTATTATATTGTACTGTACTCTATTGTATTCTATTGTACTCTATTCTGTTCTACTCTATTCTATTATACTCTATTCTATTTTACTTTATTTTGTTCTACTCTATTCTATTCTACTCTATTCTGTTTTACTTTATCCTACTCTATTCTATTCTACTCTATTCTGTTTTACTCTATCCTATTCTACAATATTCTATTCTACTCTATTCTATTTTGCTATATTCTGTTCTACTCTATTCTATTGTACTCTATTCTATTTTACTCTACTCTATTATACTCTATTCTCTTCTACTCTATTCTGTTCTACTCTATTCTGTTCTACTCTATTCTATTGTATTCTATTATACTCTATTCTATTTTACTTTATTTTGTTCTACTCTATTCTATTCTACTCTATTCTGTTTTACTTTATCCTACTCTATTCTATTCTACTCTATTCTATTCTATTCTGTTCTACTCTATTCTACTGTGTTAAATTCTCCTCTATTCTATTTTACTCTATTTTGTTCTACTCTATTCTATTGTATTCTATTCTACTGTATTCTGTTCTATTCTATTCTATTGTACTGTACTCTATTGTATTCTATTTTACTCCATTCTATTCTACTCTATTCTCTTCAGCTCTATTCACTTCTACTCTATTCTGTTCTACTCTATTCTATTGTACTCAATTCTATTCTACTGTATTCTGTTCTATTCTATTCTATTGTACTGTACTCTATTGTATTCTATTTTACTCTATTCTATTGTACTCTT